>NC_046969.1:5884435-6016935 GCF_009769545.1 Cyclopterus lumpus | reverse complement strand
AATTGGAAATGTTATACCTAAGAGATCCATCCATCCATCCATTTTCAATACCGCTTATCCTCATTAGGGTCGCTGGGGCGCTGGAGCCTATCCCAGCTGACATAGGGCGAAGGCAGGGGACACCCTGGACAGGCCGCCAGTCCATCGAGGGCACATGTAGGGACATACAACCATTCACTCTCACATTCACACCTATGGGCAATTTAGAGATCAATTAACCTGCAGCATGTCTTTGGACTGTGGGAGGAAGCCGGAGAGCCCGGAGAGAACCCACGCTGCCACGGGGAGAACATGCAAACTCCACACAGAAGGACCGCTCCGACCGGGGATCGAACCCACGGCCCTCTTGCTGTGAGGCGACAGTGCTAGCCACACCACCGTGCAGCTACCTAAGAGAGAGATATATATATATATATATATATATATATATATATGTATATATATATATGTGTGTATATATATATATATGTATATATGTATATATATATATATGTATATATATATATATATATATGTATATATGTATATATATATATATATATATGTATATATATGTATATGTATATATATATATGTGTGTATATATATATATATGTATATATATATATGTATATATATATATGTATATATGTATATATATATGTATATGTATATGTATATATATATATATATATGTGGTGGGGATATGGAGTGAGGCTCCAGTGTGTATTTTTATTTATCCCGGAGATCAGATATATATATATATATATATATATATATATATATTAGGTATAACAATTCCAATTAAATTAATTTCTGTTCAATTCACTTTGAATGCAGATAAATCTATAATCATGGAGGCCATTTTATTACATTGCTTGGAAATTGTTTGTCATTCAGCGGCAAACGTGTGTTTCCTGCTTTATTATTACATTAAAACCGTTAGCTGAACGTATAAACAATATGATTGAGACGAGTATTGGAGGCAAATGTACCAATTTACATAAACAAACTTCTAAATAAAACATTTTGCCTTCATAAACTATGCTGCCAATGGAGGAAGGAGTCCTATCTTTTTCTCTCCTTGCTGAACAAAAGAAAATAGTTGAACTATGTAACTATATTTTAGAATAAGAACACCATATATAAATCTATAATCTTAAAATTGAAATGCAACCAGAATCTACATCAGCAGAAGAAAGAAAAGTTTAAATGTGTGTCACTTTCATTCTGTCTTTTATTCTGACTGCACACTGACACTTTTTACTGATTCGCCAGTTTTGCAAGTGTCAAAGACGCAATCCTCCGTCAACTTTCTGTTTATGCTACATTAGGTCTTAATAGGCTATTAATAGGAAATACATCTATTGTGCTATATTGAAAATACAAAAATGCATAGAATAATAAAAGCTCAAATGTGTGTATTAGAAGGAGCTCTAATGTGATACACCTTGGCTGTATGCCAATGCCAATTGCTTCAGTAATTAGTATATCCTGTTGGGTGTTTTTGCACCCAAAGGCTGCTTATGGAGTGATGGGGATATGGAGTGAGGCTCCAGTGTGTGTTTTTAATTATCCCGGATATCAACACAACTGGGTGATACTGTCAATTGTGCGTGAGGCATGTTTGATGTGTTCACATACCCAAAAGGAGTCAGCCGACCCCCCGTCCTCTTCTCGCTGTTGAAGCCTCAGGCGGTCGTTCAGCAATGGCGTTTTCATTTGTGCCGGCCATCGTGTGACGGGCCCCGCCAATCGGCTTGTTGTGCTGACCTCAGCACATGTTGCTAACAGTGTGCGGGGGTAAAGTCTCCGGGCGGAAAAGAAATGGCTTTCCGTGGAGCAGACATCTGCTTGTGAAATACGTCTGCACGTCTGGTTCCCCTCAAACCCACTCAATTTAAAAAAAAAGAAATATTCCATCTGCACAAATAGCGTAGGTGACCTATTTCGGAATCAAAACGGGGCTTTCCGCTCCGAGTTAAGACAAGTTTGCACGTCTCATTGTCATCATCTGCTGCCCACACACAGACCCTTATCAACGGGTAATAGTCGTCACTGGAGGGTGTGACCTGATGTACATGTGGCCCTTATATCACGTGGTGTGTGGCTGTGTGGTTTCTGTACTGCACAAAGTAAAAAAGATGTAATTGGTATCAACACTTTGTCATAGATTTGATGACTTGACAAGAGGATTACAGCTGGTGTTCGTCTTTACGTCACCCCTCAAACGTGCAACATCTGACCGTCAAACTCTTCTTGCCAAGTCAGCCGCCTGTCTTCAACTCATCGATTTAGTTTTCACTCAGTGAAATTACAGTTACTTTATTTGGAGACGGTCCAATGTGGCAAATAATATATGATTGCAATGAAATCTATTATAAGCCTGAGTGACTTTATTTGAACAAATGATTGCCATTAAGGTTTGCCTTTTTATTTAATGTAATCATAATTAAAGTATTTCCTGTTTTTTCAAAGGAAAAAGCCGATAGTGGATTTATTGACCGATATCTCATTCAACACTCGGAAATTAACAACCTTTGACTTTTTACAATCTGGATAACTGAACATCTAAGTCAGCAACAAATAATTGAAGAAACAAATCTGGATCAATGGACATCAAACAAAAATACCTAATTATATACATAAATGTACATCAAATGAACAATCAGGAGGAGTTTATGATGTTGTGCAGTGGCTATTCGGCTACTTTTTCGTACACCGTTTTTGAGGAAACCATTTTTGTCACTTGAATCGTTAGAGAATATATTGAAGTGTACCTTTTGTGAATTTTATCGTTGGAATGGTAAGAAGGATCTTAAGAAGGAAATGGTAAGAAGGATCTTACCTAAATAAGTTGTTTCCTGTTGAGACGGTAAAGACTGTCCGCGTGACTCGAGCAGGAAATGCCACGTGTTGCGGGACTTTTCTAGGAATAACTTTTTGCGAGACATCATACAAAGCATATTTATGAGGATACATTGAGCCACACATGGAAGCATGCATACGCAAATGTACAAATATGAAGAAAGGATCGCACGTGCTTGTATCTGTATTTATAAGCGAGTGCGTTTCATTTGTGAACGCACAAAAAAAGAATCATGCATCATGAAATAAATCTGCAACGAGGGCTGGGGAGGCATCATTACATATGTCTGGTGCACAGTGCAAGTGTCTGTTTAGTATGTGGCCTGCTGTGTAACTAACTCCCTGTCACTGACATGACCTAAAGTGATTGTCGCAGGGATTTCCTCTCACCTTCTTCCCTCACACACCCCTAAGAGGCAGATTGACTGTTTTGACAGGTGGTACTTTTTCAGGGCATTTCGGCCTCGCGGAGAGCTTGAGACTGACAATCATGTGGGATTCTCACTGAGGTCTGTGCGGAAGTCTTCCTCTACGACACGTGTGACCGCTTCAACTACACCGGCCGTGGAGGCCATTGTAATGATGAGATCAAGAAGGAGCAGTCGCTTCGTACTCTTTGAGGAATCTACATATTTAGTTTCAGAGCCGACCTGCCCGCATCGTTAAAAGGACAATGTCACCCATGTCGACGAAGTGTGGCACTCAATTTTCTTCAAAGGAGATCAGGAAAGATTCATCGAGGGACATCCGTTAAAGTGACACCCCACATCGCCACTACAATAGGACGACTTAGTACTTTATCTCCATGTGAGTCCCCGCAGACAGTAAACCGTGGACAATGGCCGCCTCGGGGAGCCACATTTAGTGCCAGACAGCAGGTCTTGGGTGTTTGATGGACGGGTTTTTTAGACGAGGCTCTCGCACGGTGCACGGAGATGCCCGGGTCACGTCCTGCACATGATTCACCGCTGACAGACACCGATGTGGCGAGCCAGCCGCAGACAGCAAGTGTTTTACCAAAGCGAGCTAGAGTGCCGTCGCTTGCGCTGCCATGATCACAGTGACATGTCACAGATAAGCCAGCTATGCAGACGAAGGTCATTACTTCAACTCGTCTGTGCATCGACTGGCAAATGGCTGTTTTAATGTCACGGTCGGGTTTGTATTATGCCAATTTTCAAATGATCCGGAAAGACTGAATAGACTAAACTGAGTGTTTCAGAGAAGGACTCAAATGAGCATGTGACTAAGGCTAAGTTGACCAGTATCTCTACGAATTACATCCATACAGGAAGTAGTGTGCCCTTTATCTACATTACGATCTTTACCTAACCTTTGTGTCAGGAAGTGTCCTAGATGCCTCAAATATTTTAACCTTGGTTTATTTGCTATATTCACGATTGTTCTCTGACCTAAAACGTATAGCACACACGCGTAGATGAAGCAATCATTTCCTGTGTTTCATGTAATCCTCCAAAATCAATGTCCTTGTCTAGTCATGGGATTCGGGTTTCATAAAACCTGATCCTTATTCTTGAAGTTTTATTGCTCAAACACATTTTAAGGGAGCAAGAAACACTCAGGAAAGTCATCACTCAAACCGTCTGTTGTAAACATTAATCAGTTCCCAGACCAACTTCCTGGTTCAAATTCGACCTTGTGTCCTTTCTGTCGATGTTTGCGCGCACAGTTTTCCTGTGCAATGAAAGATTACCGACGTTTCACTTTCCGCCTTACAACCAAATAAAGTGGTTTAGGTAATCCGATTAAACTCTTGGCCTCTTTGGGTTTTCCTGGTGGCCGAGATCTTTAAGTCACCGACCAGCAGTCCCTGGTTTGAAACTGTCCAGGGACCTTTATTGCATGTCATTCACTTCTTTTTCTCACTTCTTCATTTGCTGTTACTTCTAATAAAAGGTGTAAAATGGACAAAATATACTCCTATTTTATTTTCTGACTTCTTTACAACGCTCACTATAAGTAACTATGTAGCATTATTATTCATAGTTCTTTCTGTTATCGCTGAAAATAAATGAAACACAAATTCTAGTTCAGACGTGGCTTGTTTCTGACCTGGAAAAATCTCACTTATAACTACAGATGCAATGTCTTCTCTTATCTCTGAAGCTTACTCTGCCCTTGTCAGATTTGTAAACCCCGATCCACTCCACCAGCGAGCATTTCTTCCATCTTCGGCCAGCTCATTTCGCCGTGTGACCCATACAGGCTTCACAGATGCATATCTGTCTCCATCAGGTCCACCATACACAGCCCTCCGTCATCTGAGGGCTGTCGTACGATTCGAGGGAAGGTTGAGGGAGTGACTGTTTTGGACGGTGAAATGTCCTTCACTGGTCACTCTGACAAGCTGCCGGGTTTTTTTTTCATTTATAAAACAGTGCATGGGGGGGTTCACTCTAAATGTTTGTGTGTACGTACAAATGTGGAAAAAGATTCTGTATTTTAAAAAATCCTTCCAAGGACCTTTTATGTTCAATGCAAAGCACCTCGTGACTGTTGATGCCTTGAGCGTGCTGATCGACGGACCTTTCCGTTAAATCACGGCAACTTCCGAGGGGAAGGCCAAGAAAATGAATTTTTCTGATGCGGAAATTGAGGCGCTTGTGGGTGAGGTCGTCCCTGAACACTCGTTCGCTCTGAATTCTTCTATTACATTTTCAAAATGGCCGTTCCCCCCCACGCCCAAGAATATGATATGAAAAGTACATATTGAGCAGACTCTGACTAGATACTTGAGGTTGGCTCGTTTATAATTGAAAGGTCCTTATGGAATAGTGATGGCTCATTAGCGTGAGCACAAATAACACCGCTGGATACAATGTTCATGATAAGTAGCGTGCGGTGTGAAGTGAAATTATATGTGTGATTGCGATGCCTCTCACATTTAATTGCCACAATTTGGCTTCAATTCAGCACCTCAGCCTCTGCATCTAAAATTGTCCACGTCTTCACAACGTGCACGCGCATGAGTCCGAGTTCCCCAACAGCTGCGCTCATTCTCCCAAGTTAGTTTTTCAAGATCACAACAAGGAGCACATAATTTGTGTGCGTATGCAACGGTTATTAGGTTATTAATGAGACCCTTAGTCTATCTGGAAGCCTTGTGATGGTGGAGCTACCGAGTGTCGATACTATTATAGGTGCTTTAGCTGCAACATATAATTTAATGTTGGTGATGTCTAAAATAAAGGGATGTGATGTACGTTTGTCATTTCCTCAGACTGGGGCGGGTTGTCGCATGGCTACCCAAATGTATTCAGACTTTAACAATATTAGCTGATAATGGGGACAAACGTTAGGGCTGAAATACAACTCTGATCTTTAAGAATATAAATCCGGTAAGTGCCCTAAATCTTTAGGAGGCAGCCAGCTGGTATAGTGCCTTGAGTAGGAATCAAACAGGTTGAAGCTGCTTTTAGCTATTACAAAACTTTATGATTATCTTGCACGCACCCCAATTTTATCTGCTCTTAAAAATGAACATGAAAAAATGTCTGTTCTTCAGTGCCTTTTGATTTATTTCTCTGCAGCACCTTCATTGAATTTCACCTCGTCGTATTACTGCACCATAACTATGTTTTAATTTTTTTTAAATGATTCTCTTTTCATTGTTTTTATACTTTTATTGTTTTTGCAACAACTGAAAAAAGTGAGGTATTTTGTTGAAATGCGGCATCCATTTATGGACTTTGTGAAAACAACCACATGGAAGAGTTCCACACACTAGAACAGTATTTCTGTGAAAAAAACTGTGAATCACTAATTTGGTTTGTCTGTACTTACATTGTTATTATTTCTACGTACTTCTTCCCTGGACATTATTTTCATTTACGGTCTGTGGTTTGTGCTTCATGTACTCACAAAACCAGTCACAACAATGGCGTCAAAGAGGTCCATCCAGTTAAAAGTTTCTGAAAATGAATGTGCAGCATGTAACACCTTTTGCAGCAAACGCTGTTGTCGTTTCACTCAGCCTATTCTTTAATACATAATGAAAATGAAATGGAAATTCATGCCCAAAGGAAACGACTATAAAGCGGAGAGTCACGTTTGTAATAACTTTGAGAATTGTCCAAATTGTTACCAAAACTGTTAATAGCAGATCTGTTAAGAGCTTTTATTCAAATGGAAAACATTTGAGTTCACTTAGTAGAGGAGAGGTGAATCTTAGGGCAGCGGGAGTGCAGTGTTTTCCACCCGGAGAGGAGATTAAACTCCCTTCTGTCAATATTAGAGGCTCATCTGAGGGTTTTGGAGGGATTGGCACATCAGTCTGCAGGATTTCATCATGGCAGTCTGGAGGAAATAAGGTTAGAGCCTCCCCATTGTCGTCTCTAAGCTGAGGATATCTCATTGCATCTTTGGCTGACATATCAGGTTGAGATCTGCTGAATGCTTCGTTGTTTCAGGACTCTTGATCCAGACGGAAGCATCACGTAGAGAACACCTTGTTAGGGGCACACTCTAAATATTTCCTCCTAATTCACTTTTTTAAAGTTGTGCTACTCGTTACATTTACTTCACGTAAATATGTGAAATCTCGATTAACAATTTCCCTTTTTTTACCGCGCAGCCATCGTCATCTAGAAACATTTATTTGAGCACCGTTGTGGTTTGTGCACGGTTGCCAACTTTGGATACCCGGCTGGGGTAAGATGTTGGTGACTAAATGGCTGAATCGCACACGTGCCGCACCTCACCACATAACGCAACACGTATGATGACACCGTCGGACACATTGTGCCTGATTCAGGTACCGAAACTGATTACGCCACACCCATAATGAGGGACGAGAGGACCATTGTTCTTAGAGGAAGCAGAGGAAGGCCCCACGCTAATCAATTAACTGACTTATACAACACAATACTTTTTTTCTTGTTCAGGCTGGAAAAACCACCAAAAACACAAACATGCACACGTGATGCAGGAGCTATGAGAGCTGATCATGAATACCTATTAAGAAGTTGTGCCGCAGTGATATTATAACAATCTTGAGACCATGGGTTCTACAATGTACCCAGCCTTTTTCTGTGTTTCCACACCACAAGAAAAACATGCAATCAAATACTCGGTGCGTTTCACAAACAGACTGGGTGCCCAAGTATATCTTTTTAATAGATTTGTATTAAACATTACAGCTGAAGATAGACATGAAAGGAGGACAGGATGGGGGAAGTGCACAAAGGGCCCTGGGTCGGTTTCAAACCCGGTCCGCTCCTGAGGATTTTAAGTGCTCTCTCTATTGTACGCTGTTGGCCTTGTTGCTACCTCCGTAAATTTGTCGCAGCATAGTTCAATGCCCGCACATTTAATAATGCACATGACGGATGACAAGGTCCCTTGTGGAGCGAGTCGGTTCCTGGTGTCAGATTTGTCGATTAATGAGAACGGCCGCTCCGAGTGCAGCAAGCACAGCACAAAGAGTGCACACCTTCCTGGGAGCTGGAGATGACCTGTAACACAGCTCTTCCTCTCACGGAAGTCTGCCCGTAGCATCCATGCGGTGGAACTCCTCTTCCTCGGTCACCAAGGCACCTTTACCACACGCCGTCAGACATTTCTGTGTCCTGCAGCATCTGCTAGTCCAGGAAGTCCTGTGCTGGTCTATGAGGGAGCAGGTAATCGTATACCTATCCCCCCAAAAAAGTAGTCAAAAACAGACATCTGCCTATTCAATACCCCAGAGGGTAGTCTTTCATAACCCATCAACGCAGCTGCTGGGTGCATGAGAGTTCAGTGGCTCACCGTTGAACAAAGTGCAGCACGTCGTCATGGGAGCCTGTCATGGGACAGCGGGGGGTCGTTCAGTGGTGGCTTTGCCAACGCATACGCCATAGACCTGGCAGGCGGCCTTTGCTGCTTTGAGGAATTTGGTAGGGTCACTGGAGGGAATTTCACCGGCTTCAAAAAGCCTTTTAAAAGTGTCTTTTAGTGTTATTATCTGAAGGGCAATACAAACCACACACTATTTCTCACAATCTATCCTGCAGCATTTGTGCCCACAGTACTTACCCGTAGTCCATGTAAGGTTCAATAAAATGGCAAATTAATATAAACTGTATTCACCTGGAAGTTGTTTTTTCCTCAGCGTGCGAATGCAATCGCCAGAAGTAGTTAGGCTATAAACAAAAGTACAGACACTGATTGTGTAAAGGTTGGTGAGTCAACGTGATGACGCTCTTCTTTCAATGAAAAACGACTCCAGTTCTGACATAACTGATGCGATTGCACGATCTACGCATAGCGCAGTGGTTCTCAAACTAAGGCGCACCCCTCTAGTGGGGCGCAGTGGTATTACAGGTGGGAAATGCAGAAAGACCTTTATTGAGGACTTCACATAATTACAAAAGTACATAAAACTAAGTTATTAATAAATACGTGGTGAAATGCTTGTACCTTCGTGTATATGTTTACTTACGCCGTTAACAGCTTACGCTTGCGCGACGGCCAAGATTATTGGCGTCTCGCCATGTCCTACCTCCGTGAGATTGGCTTTTCTGTTGTTGCCCTTCAAAACAAAAGCTCACCATTGACCATGAATTGAGATTGGCTCTATCAACCCATTTTTGTTTTGTACAGGTTGCATGTTATTGTTGTTTTGAAAAGATATGCAGTCACTCTTTATTGCCAAAATATTTGAACTTGTTTTGTTTAGTTTTTCACAGGTTGCACTTTGTTATTATCTTGAAAAGAGAGCAGAATGGAGCAGAATCCAGGCGCTGCGTCCCGATTGCTAAGTGTGATTACGTGATGGAGCGTAACCTGCAGCACCTGCTGTTGGCGGGCTTTTGTTGCTTTCATGCACCCGTCCTGGGTCAATTGGGTTATTGTCGAGAGTCATTTCATGGATCTGCAGTCATTTTCTTCCGTACTCATTTTTGCGAATAGGTTCATTGTTAATGGTGACATTGTCCTACACAAATGTTTTTATCTGTCACAGACTAATATTGATTCCATTCGCGCAATTGTATTGTATTTGCTATTCTCGACACTATAAATCCGCTGTTGTACAAAAAGTGATGTTCTTACTACAGTTTGTTGTTCAGGAGAAGATTTGGTTAGAAAGTCTGACATGTAGGAGTACTGTTGAAGTGCAGAATAGTGATTCTTACTTATTTACATATATGATTAATGCCGCTTGTTAAACGCTGCAGAAAGAAACTAAATATTGAATTAACAAAGAGTTTGCTGTCCTTTTCTAAACATATGGAGCAAAACACACACTTTACTTTATTGAATAAGGTTAAGACTGTATTTTTCAGTTATTAGTCTAGTTACAATGGGATTTTAAATGAGATTTACTTCTAAATCAGAGCCCCGAAGATGAATAAAGTGAACCGCGTATGAATGCTATAGAAACAACCTAATTTGAAAACCATACCAAATAAATAATGAACACCAAAGTATGCTTAGCATTTGATGGACCATGAGCAATCATAAAACTGCAATTTGGTTTTAGGTCGTTGCTTCCTGATTGCCCCGACAAAGTTTTTTTTTTTTTAAGAACTGCAACGTTGCCTCGTGTGTAATTCTTTGCAGTTTAATTTATGGTGATGTATGCACGGACTAAACTAATGGACACAAAGTGACGCTCTGGCGTAATGGGTCTCGAAGTCATATGCTTGCCAAACAAAATACTCGAGCTATGTAAAAAAGAAAAGAGCAGTACATATTTGATCCGGTTGCGGGGTTATTTATCACGACGTTCTAGTGAGCAATCTTGTGTGGTAGCTCGGCACTACACATTTCATCCGTCTGGAAAGCAAATTATCGGACCAGCTTCCTTCTGCAGATGAGTGTTGGTGGGGGTTGGGTTTTCACTCTGAACAACCACTTTTTCTAGATTTTACTCAGTCACTGCAATTATTTATGTACTGCATGTGAAGATGTGCCGATACTGTACGTGACCTACATCTACATGGCTGTTATAGGATGATGTGTTCCTGTATGCATTTAGCTTAAAGGGAGTTGAGCAGAAAAGGCTCATTCATGTACAACCCGACCCTCCCACACCCAGATCGCTAATTCACCTCGGCGGTTGGGCCGTACCATTGAGATGTCAGAGGGGTGGACTCTCGTTGGACGCATTCTAAATAGATTTTTTTTCCATCGTTGCTAAAAACAGAAAGCATTTAAGGACGACAGCATGGAGAACACATTTGCTCTTCTTCAGGGGATGAAAACAGAGATACGCTAAAGTGAGAGAGGAGCTTGGCTTCTGCTTGCGGCCGTGCGTCTAACATGCCGGGTCGCAAAGGCCTCGAAAGCGCTAGTTTGTGGATTTGAAACTATTGTTGGGAGGGTTAAAAAAAATGTATTACCATTACGATTACTATTACTAATTACAATTACTTTATTTCTGTTAACAATACTTTACATACATGTATTAAAAGAAAAAATGAAATGGGATGCTGTTAAAGTATATGCTGGTGCACCAGTGCAACCGGTATCACAAGTTAATCTAAACGTGGTAATAACAGAGATGAGCATGCGGCGTTGTTGCATTGTCTGCCCACAAATGTTAATAGTTGAAACTCATATTTAAAAAGGACGAGTTTGACATTTTTAAGACTAGCCTTATTTGATATTTGCAGTAAGGTAGACGAGAAAGAAATAAGCCTCTCACATCTGTGTGCTAAATATGAGGCTACAACCAGCAAAACGTTAAGCTCACTAATTGACACTCTTTTTAAATTGCCAGACGAGAAAGAGTTTAGAACATAACCACAACATAACTCTCGACGCTTTAATTAAACAAATGACATATAACACGATGAGAGCTTTGTTTTCTACGGAGCTAAACTAACCGGCTGCTGGAGCTTCATATTTAGCACTCAGGCATAAATTCATTGATCTTCTCATCTAACTCTCAGCGATAAAGTCAATACGTGTACAAATGACTGAACATATAATACGCAAACAAGTCCACACTATCAAATTATTCACATGTGTCGAGTTATTGCCAATATGGAATGTGTTTGTGATCAACCGCTGTTATTGATTAGATTTGATGGCCTTGTGTCCTCGTATCCAACACACCAGTGACGGACAGGGAGATAAAGGTTAGTGCCTGCGACTGTGTCCCTGTGCGAATACAAGAGCCCTTATCGTCATTTGTTGTTGTTGTCGTTAGATTTCTCTGAGTGGAAAATCAATTTCTGCAAGTAGCTGCAGCTTAAAATAGAATAAAAAAAACCATAAGAAAATGCAAGAAAATGTCAAACCCTGGCTCAGACAAATGGCAACCGTGGACAGAAATGCGCCATTTGTGTAACAATGTGCTCTAACGAGACCGAGTGAAATCAACACAATCGAGTCCGACATGACACGAGCAATAAAGAGTAGATCTGTCACACCTGTATGTCAAGTTGGGTTTTTGTCCTGTCTCCATGTTTGTTTTGTGACTTCCTGTTTTATTTTGGAAATTAACTCTCCTTTCGTTTCAGGTTCCGTGCCCTTCCTCTTGTGTCACCAGTCTGATTGTCTTCCCTGATTCCTGATTGTGTCCACCTGTTTCCCCACTTCCCTCATGTGTACTTATAGTCTGTGTCTCCCCTTGTCCTGTGCCAGTGTGTCTGATCCCTCATCCTGCTCACACGCCTAGTCATAGTCATGTCCAGGAACCTAGTGTTAGTCATTTCCAGGTTTTTTTCCCTGTGATTTTTTGTTAGTTGTTTCCAGGTTTTTTCCCTGTGATTTTTTGTTATGGAATAAATATACGGTTAGGTAAATCTCCACTCTGTGTCCGAGTCCTCCTCCACAGTTCCCGCCGCGTGACAAGATCAGCTTCAACGTCATCTGACAGCTTCTTTAATCTCTTCTTTCTGTAAAGCATCTTAATAAAATCTGTGACTTTTTTTTTTTTTTTTTAGCACCCCAATGAAGACAAACAACTGGGAAGTGACTTACCTCGGGGCATCCAAACAAACTCCAGAGCCTTCATCTTTCATCTTCTAAATGATGTATTACTTGGACAGAAATGTTATCACGTTTGTGCTAAATACCTTCAGAGAAAATGAGTGATGTATTAAAAATTCATTTACTGGCAAATCTTTCTTGTTTTCTGTCACTTTTTCCTCACGATGCAATCGCGACCAGCACGGCGTTCGCTTCGCAGGCACCGACGCCTGTGTGAGGCTGACAGGCGTGTCCGATGACACACAAAGAGAAATACGAGGAGCGTTCTCTCTTTCAGCATTTACAGTATACATACTGTATAATGTGAATGTAAATGAGTTTTCCCTTGTAAAACTCCTCGTATTTATTCAAAACTACATTTCTGTCAGGGCCTTTTTTCAGACACGTTCAGGAACCCAAACTCCCAAATAATACATTTAAATCAACATTCTTCCAAGGAAAATGAGAAATACAATGAATTCAAGGTGTCAATTAATTTTCTATAATTTAAATAGAAAAAGAAAAAAACCTGGAGAGGGCTAAGGGAATTAAGGTCTATCGAGGGGATCTCATACATTTGAGCAAGACTATAACTCTGTCTACACAGGATGCGTTCAGGTACCATTCTGAGTGCAGTTTTTGAAAATGTCAACTGCGTTTCGGCACAATCACTGTAGGTCCACATTAAGTGCAGTCTGTTTGTTACAACACATCCAAAACATTAGTGAGTGTATCAACATAAATACGACACATTATAACAGCTGTCAAAACGTCTTTACGTCTAGACTGCGGTTGTAGTAGTTTCGGCTCCATCTCTGTAAATGATGGTGTCCCTCCGCTGTCATGGAAACTGGTCGATGTCGAATGAACCGCGGATCACTGACTCTGCGTTTGCTCGACTGGGCTTTCCGTGCAGATGCTTCCAGGTGGAAGTGGACGGGAGAGCAGCGCAGTATTTCTGCAGCACTGCCACCAAGAGCTCCACCTGAATCGACCCACACTCCCACTGCCCGGCATCCCATCGAGGAAGACGACTCCCCGGGCCTCGCTGACCACCCAACTACGAGGATCAATACTCTAAATGCTGTCTGCGTGCTTGAAGAGTTTAAAATACATGCATTGTGACTGATCTGATTGGGGCCTGGCTGTCAGGAATGATAAATTGAAGCCAGAAAAATAACTATTATTTTTGAATAGTAATTGCTATTCCACTTGGCTGCTTATCCACTGGCTTTTCTGCTTCTGGCACATCGCCCAGGGCTCTCCTTCAAGTGATCCATAGAGATCTCTTTCTGCTGCATCTAAACAACTTAAATATGACACCAAATGATTCTAATTACTGCCATTTATTGGCATCTTGACTTTTGTGACACATTGTTCAGTCACTTGGGAGCAGCAGAACAATCTGTGAACAGCAGCGACAATTGCACCGTATAAAATGTATTGCAATATATTGCAATATGTGTTCGGCAAACCGGTTGCCTTTATTTATAGTCATGTTCATGGCCACCTCACAAATTTAAGTGCAATATTCACGCTGCTTTTAGCTCTGGTTTGGTTTCCACCAACTCTTGAGGTAAATAGCTGGCTCATCAGCTAGTTGCTAATTTCGTCCGTCTACCATTTGGTGCTAATTGGTGCAAGTAGCATACAATCTGTTTATCCGAGCGGCCCGCTGGGGTAAAAACATTGTGGCAACAGCAGTGTGGGTGAACTAAAACTGTAAAGATGCACGATGTGAAACCAAAATAATGAGCTCAAGATGCCCGAATGCCCCGCAGAGCTGCGAGGCGCTGCAGAGTCGAGTGCTAATTCTCTGCAGGTTTGATTTATTAACAATCGCCATTCACATTGCATGTACATTGTAAGTTTAACAATATTGATTAGTGCAGCTTTAAAATGGAAAATATGTGATTAAGAAATATGTTAATGTATTCTTAAGCTCAGAGAATAAAATAAAATCCACTGGCCTATAAAAGTCACAGTCTCAGTGGGAAGGATTACGCTAGGTAATTACTACAGCTGGCTAATTAACTGACTTTATGAAATACGACGTTTTCCTTTTATTTAATTATCTCGGGAGGAGAATAACATCAGTCTCAGCACCGTCCTTCATTGTTGAGCACTTGGAAATTGTTTACAAGTTCAAACACCGCCTTCCATTGTGAACCATGACGGGAGGCAAAATGATCATTCGCAATGAAAGAGATACGGCCACGTGCAAATAAACCCAAACACTTTGCATTCATCATCGCCGACTTCTAAATCACGCGGCGATTAAAGGAAGTCATCACGCCGCTGCTGGAGCGTAACAATGTCTTCAATGAGATGACATCCCAAACTTCCAGTCATGGATGTTGATGACACTCAGGATTTGTATTCTGTCGCTTGCCGTTATGTGATCCCTCCTCTTGTCTGGTTGCACCGCTGACTGACGTGGGACAAGATCAGACTACAGATCGAGCCTCCCGTTTTCCACAATGATGGACATAAATAGCCTGTTATTAACACCCCACCCCCATCTGCTCCTCACTTCCTGTTATTCATCCGCTAAATAAGCACTCTGGGGAAACCATTGTCCTGTGCTCAACTTTTAAAATAACAGCTTCGTGACGGACAGTTTGGAAAGCACTAGACGGACTCCCGTCGCGGTGCTCGCGGAGCCGACACTTTATTCCTGCCCTTTCTCTGCTTTCCTTCCCTCCCCCTCGCTCCGCTGAGGTTCAGCCCGTACTCCAACACCTCCATGCAGGCTCATTCACCTTTGCCTCGAACACGAATAAACAGTTGCACTCGAGTCCCACTTAAGATTCTGAGCCCAGGCTGCCACTTATTTTGCAGAGGACTGGATCAAAGAAGGCCGAAGGGCTGCTCGCGGGGAAGGGGGGCACCTCTGTTTGAATAAACAACCTTGAAAACACAACAATTTAACCATATCCTTACACATGTCCCTTGAAAAGAAAATGAGAACTAAAACACAAAGAGAGCTATTCTGGCCTTGGTTTTAAAGTTAGGTGCTTGCATTGTGTGAAAACAACTCCCATGTTTTTTTTCATTTAGTGTCTGGAAGGGTATATTCAATTCAATGCCAATATCTCCTGTTACTAAAAAAGTATCATAATTGCTCTCTGTTCACGGTAATTAGATCAGGAAATGCGTGTGTTCAGCCGTCTTATTCCTAATGGTTACTTACCGACCATTTAATCAAACTCAGACTCTAATTCACATTTGATGAGTTTGTACGAGTCGAATGCAAAAGCAAAATTAAACATGTTCATTCGTCACTTCTATTGCACATCATGTCGTTAGCCTCCTTTTATTATAAGACTGGGGATATGTCGTTAGCGAATGCCTCTTCATTTGTTTCAGTAGTTTGATGCCACACATACATTTCTTTCACACGGACAAACTAATGTTTAACTGATAATTTAAAAAAGGTGGAGTCTGTGATTCCAGCTTACATGTACACACACACACACACACACGCACGTTTAGAATGAACAGCTGACAAATCAGAACCTTGTGTGGAAATAATATGACAGAAGAACAAACAATTTGATCCATCTGATTGATTATATTCATACTTGAAACAAGCCCAGCTACTGCTGAAAGCAGACATTATATTTCCATTGCGTTTCAGATGTCCATCCCATCGGTCCTCAGAATCAGCAGTTGTCGGTTCGTTCACTGCACAAAGCGTTTGTTTTCATCTCTTTGCCTCCTCAAGTCGATGGCTAGTTGCTGCTCTGAGCACAACCGGACCCTGCGGGCTTTGTTCTCTTGAAACCAGCCGTACGGCAGTCAAGGGTGTCGGGAACGTACCGAATGCATTTTTGGTAATTCAGTGGCCCGGGCTCCCAGGGTGCACTTGGGCACGGGGTAGGATCATGAAAGAAAAGTCCTGTGGTAGTCAAACACGGAAGGTTTTAAGCTTAAAAGCTAAGTGCGATATTGAAACCGCGTAGAATAATACAATCAAAATGACACTTTTTGAAATGGCCTGATGCTGGTTGCACAAAATGTCGCCAGCTGCTGTTCGTAATTGTGGCCTAACAGTACGCAACATCACTCCAGTTAGAGAATGCAGATGGAACAGATACCTGCTGCCTTCAGACGGCTGTGAACAGTCACGAGTGTAAAGGGCTTCAGTATAGTACTAACTGCCATGACAGACGGAGCTTTATTCTGCCCAGCTGGATTATAGCATGAGCGCAAAGAAATTAATAAATGTGGGTTATTATTGCTGCCACAACAATTCACAAAATGACACATGTTACTAAAATAATGTTTGAAAGAGCATGTTTCTGTGCATGCAGCTACAATAAATTGTAAGACATTCAATAATAAGCACTATTTCCAGCCATTGAATGACATTTCAATGTGTGCCCTATCAACCCTTTCAACTTGTACTAGCTTCTTTTTAATTATTCCTACATTGAAAACCAGTCATTTCAACGTCAGGGTGAAATTGTTGTATTATATAATTTGGCTCTTGGATAAGTTGGCCACAAAAAAAAGCAAAGTAGAGAGTTACGTTTCTGAAGTTGTTCTCTCTGTGCATTAGCGGATCATATAAGTTAACATTTTGTATTTTCTATTCTCCAGCATACATCAGCCCTTGTTCTTCAATTGGCCTCATGGGAAATCTACAGCTGCACCGTATTCGGTAAAACCTCATGCTTCATGAGTGCATGTCCGCTGACTCGTAAAAATGATATACAGGCTGTGCTGACATCAGCAGAATATAATTATATTAAAGCACCCATTTGTTGTTGGGTTTCCCTTGCAGCTTCATTCAGTTGTCCTAATGACCCTTCTTCTATGTTAGAGCCCTGTTTGGAAAGAGGGGCGGCACCCGAGCACTCTGGGTGACGCTCCGGAAGCCTCTCCAGCAGAGCTCGACTGACGGATCGAGCTGATGCATTCTCTCTTCCTCCTCTTCTCTTGCTTTTCCCTCCACTCTGCCACTAATGAGGCTCTTAGCTGCTGCTTTCAAAATAGATTAGGTTGCTTTCTCTTTGTGTGTCGTCACTCCTTATGAACATTGGAGCACGTGTCACGTGTGGAATTTCAGCCCGGTATGTTCAAATATAGCCATAATTCATGGCATTTCAGTCCTTTGGGTTTTTTTTGTCAGTTGTGAGCTATTAAACAACGGACTATGGGCAGAATGGTTTTTTTTTTCATGATGGCTTATGCTCAGTGGGATCCCTTGTCATTGGTAACACCCACAATATTTTCACATGCTTGAAAGTATGTAATTGTCCTCTTTACGCTGTTGACACTGCCCCATTTACACTTCATCTTGTTGACTTTTACGGTATGCCTCCTAGTGTTTCCGTATTAAATTTCTTCCTCGGTCTCTCCATAGCGTTCTATTCATTCTCTCCGTCTCTTTCCCCTGGTGTGTCTGATTCGTGATCTGGAACAGGTTGCCCCTGACAAGAAGTGGGTTGGCTCGTGCGAGTAACCCTTCATTCTTCCGGTTCTCTCCGGGCTGAATACTCCCCACCGTGTTGTGGCATGTCTGCGAACCCAACTGTTGTTGTCACTTTTCCCAAAGCAATAAAAATCTGCACGTGTACAGCTGTTCACCTTCAATTTCACCCATCCTTAATCTCTTGCAGTTTAGTCAGTGATTCACCACAAATGAATGAGACGAGATTAAACATGGCTATCTGTCGGTTTTTCAGCTCAAATCACACATGTGCCTATACAATTCAATTCAGTTTATTTTGTATAGCCCAATATCATAAATTACAAATTTGCCTCAGAGGGCTTTACAATCTGTACACATACGACATCCCTGTCCCAGGACCTATACAGCATCCCAGAGCCACCAGCAAAGCCCGGGCTCATCCCCAGGGCATCAAATACCATTGTTTGGTCACGCCCCTTGGCGTCTGACACCAAGGCCTAAGACTCCCTTCAGCTTCTGTATGAGATGCACATGGCTTTCAAGTAACTCCAATAGAAAGCCATCTGCTGCAACACTAAAATGACATGGTTTTTTTATGTCCTCAAGGGTTTGGAATATAGTGTTGCTTGCGAAGACAAATTATGACGATCCTTGAGATGGTCATTTCAGTAAAGGATATCCAATCCTGACAATATACACTCCTGAAACCAAGAGAGAGGATGTGTGACAGATGACATTGCCCTCTAAAAGTGTTGTTGTGCTTCACTATTTCTATTATAATTTATGCCTATCTCAGACTTGTGGACCTCGTTATGGAATGTATGACAGCAGGAGAGAGGGCCATTAGCGGTATGTGAAATTTTGGCACAGTTTAAGATCCATTTCATTCCCTAAAGGCAACTTTATGCGCCTTTCAAAGCAAGGGCATTGACAGATCCACACGGTTATTGTTTTCCCTAGTTGGGAACAGCATGGACCTCAAGGATATTAAAACTGTGGATGCATTCATAAGCAGACCCAGAGGAACACGCAGCCTTGATGCTGTATATAGTTGTAATGAAAGAAAATAGTATATTGGTGATAACACCTTCCTCTGCCTCTCGATCGCTCATGTTCATACTTGACCTATGCAAAATACAGTCATCCATACAATAAGAGATTACAGCGTGGGACTGCCCGTCATACTAATTTGATCTCCAGTAGACACATTTCCATATACAAGACCATCCTTCATCTTAGTATTGGCTTCTTTATATTCTCAAGAAATACATTTCCTCCTGGCAGACTGAAAAGGTGGCATTTTTAACAAAAAATATACACTTAAAATGATGTCCATCATTTTTTTTTTTAAATTTTTTATTTAAAGCAATATAAGGTCTCATGGATTATGTTTTTAATCAACAAAACAAATAGTTTGATCAAAATCCTGGGGCATGTATCTCCATTCGCTATGACCTCTTCCTTTCAACTCTTGTACGGTGCAACCAAAGGACAACCTCCAGGGCATGAAGGTGAAGCAAACATAAAGTGCCAAAACCTGCAGTTTATTAAAGGGCCACTTGAGCAAGTCAATCCCCAAAGAGCTCCATGTTAACACTTTACAGCAGAAATAAATACTGCTATATAAAGTACAACAAACATTTTAACTTTCTGTAGTTCATTTCCCCATTTATGAAAACTTTGCGTGAGAGGCTAAGGATGCGTTTGCTGGACAGCGCCCCAATTAAAATGACAGCTGTTAAGGTGAACGGGGAATGCATCTTGCTAACCAAGCTAGCTAGCGTTTGCTGCTCTAGAAAGATAAATAATCGCTTTTAAAACCTAAAAGAACTAGAAAGATTTGTTTTATACGGAGTGAAATCTGTTAACAACAAAATTGATGAGTTTTAAATCGAGCATCAAATTGCAAGTGAAATAAGTGGTGGGATGTTTCTGCACTTTAACATTTAGATATTTAACAGACGCAGCAGTTATGTTTACTGACCGAGGTGCAGGCGGACACATTGCCAGCTCTTCTTCCTCCCTCTCTAAATCCCACATGATGATGGTTGTAAAGGTCATACAAACACGGTGTACTTTTCCCTGGGTTTGCGTTGCATCAGTAAACCTGAGCAGCGCGGTCAATAAATTGGAATGACAGCACCGGATCATCCGGTACTGTCTGTGGAGTCCTTCCTCTCTGTTGTGTTATCCCTTGTTTCTCTGTCATGCCTGTCTTCATCTGGACACTCCACGCAAATATTGACTCCAGCCCTTTGGCTCAGGTGGCAGCCGAGATCACTAATGTTACCCAGAAAGCTTTTGTCAGAAACAAGCACCATGTTTGTATCCGCTATATCAAACTATGACATGAGCCTTGGAAACAAGCATTCATTCCAGAGAGATACTTTTAGATTTATAAAAAGACGAAGGTATCAGTTTTCATTTCCCTGTCTTATCTGCATTATCCGTGTATTTATCTCACACAGACAGACTCCAAATCTTAAAAAATGTCTCCCTTGATTTTGATCTTGTGGAAACAGCTTCTGTGGGGATATAAGTAACGTGTTTAGCTTCACAAAGGCGATGAAGCATGCAGGTAGGAAAGGTTTCTTCTCTTTCAGCCTTCCCTTTTGGCTGCGCTAACATATCGATCCAAGTTCCAAGAACCTGGGCAAAGGCAAAGACATCTGTGTCCGTTCAACTCGCCATGTTCCCTGGTTCCCATAGCAACCCGAGGCTGTGCGCGCTCCTGTCTCCAAGCAGCCTGCAGGTTTCCATCAGTGCCTGAGGTGTGGTACATTCATCCATCCTTTTCTCTCTCTCTCTCTCTCTGTCTGTTGTCTCCAAATAATAAGTGGGGAGTGGGGACTATGGACAAACTGCTATTACGATTTGTCTCATTTAATTGTTAGCAGCCACTCTTCCCGTGTCGGGTGAACACTACTCACTGTACACCATTTCAGCATTTGGGCTATGCTTCTTTTCCGCCGCATTGCAATTGTGTCCGTGTTCAGAGCATTTTTCTCTTTTTCTTCTGGTCAGACACAAAACACTTTGTGACAATATTAGTTTCCTCGAGGAGCCCCTCATAGAATGAATTGCTTGCTGGTACTCAACATTTGCTGTGTCAGTAAAAAGCTGAATTCCCACTTTGACTATACATTCATCATAAAATGTGTGCTCAGATAAATGAGGAAATACACCACAAATCGACCTGCTCAAAACCACACGTTAATAATAATACATTTATTTATATAGCACCTTTAAAAACAGGGTTTACAAAGTGCTCTCAAGAAGCAAGGTAAAAACATAACATCAATACAAGTAAACATTTCAGAAAATACATGAGGCAAAGGAGACAATGCCATATAGGCAATGAACACAATAGAGGAATAGAAAATTACAAATACAAAATAAAGCAGAACAGACAAATTAAAATAGGGGAACCAAAGAACTGCATAAAAGGACGACATCTTGGAGGTAATAAAAGGTGCACCAGTCCAGTTTTGGGGAGTGGAGTCAGCAGGAAGAGTAGAGGGTGCTGGGGGAGCTGTTCCTAATTTCGTGCCACCATCTCGCTCTTGGGGACTGTTGTTGTGATGACGAGCTGCAACGATGCGCTCGGCCGACCAGAGGGAGGGGATGGAAAGCGTGAGGCCCTGTGGATGCAACGGGGCCGACGAAGGAGTCCGAGCGCCCCGATGGCCGAGACGAACGGAGGAGCAGAGAAGCCGTTGAGCCCGAGGAGCTGCGAGGTGGAACACTGCAGAACCACGCCAGCCGGGGAGGACGCAATCGCCAACCACGGACCGGACCACCGAAGCACCAGGACCACTGAGAGGCGACTAGCCTCAGAGCAACAGCATGGAGCAGGGAGTCGGCCGGCTCGGCCGCAGCCGCAGCCGCTGGCCAGCAAGAGACCGTCGGACAGCCAGCAAGAGACCGTCGGCTAGCCAGCAAGAGACCGTCAGCCAGCCAGCAAGAGACCGTCGGCTAGCCAGCCAACGCCAGTTGACCAGATCGCAGCGGTGGAGAGCAGGAGATAACGGCAATCACAAAATAAAAAAATAATCCAAGATTTGCAGAATAATTAAGTCAGAAGAATGGCTACACTGTTAAATAAAATTTGTAATAATTTAAATGAATGTTAAATTGTAAAAAAGGTAGAAAAAAAACAAATAAAAACAGTCCTAGACGGAGCGGCGTTAAGTTTCGCCAGCGTCCCCGTTGCCAGCACCACTAAATTAAGTTAATGTGACGTAACTGAACAACGTTGCTTTCCGTTGTTGGTGTGTGTGTAATTAACTCATCTCACCTGGGGGTGCAGGCTCCGAGAATTAATCATGAGAAACTGTGGCGTCGTGATGCATTTGTTGCCAAGGCAGAACCGAATTGCACGAGCCTTAAAAAAACATGCAACAATTTCCTAGAAAACAATGTGTAGACTGACACAACATAATCCCTCTCAATTATCACTTATGATCCGCTAAAAGTGTGAGACGGTGTCTGTATCTGTAGAGACCCTGCCCTCTGCCTGCATTTGCTTTTTTCTTATTATTTTTGCTGGGGTGCTGTACATTTCTTTGGTCAAACACCGGATTCAAGGTAGTTTGCACTCTTTAGCGTTTGATGCAAAGGGCAGACAGACAGACAGACAGATATACAGACATACAGACAGACAGACAGACAGACAGACAGACAGACCACAGCAGGATGTGGCCACTCCAAGCTACACCACCAAGTTTTGCCTGGTTGTGAAATCGATACTCGCCCACCAACACATTGCCCCAAAGGTTCACTTCACACCTTCCTCGTAAAAGATTCCCAGCGCATTGGTGAGTGCAGTATAAAAGAAAATGGATTGGAGCACAGTCTGGGTCATCTTTGTCCAAACACACGCACACGCACACGCACACACACACACGGCAACAATTTTATGTGGATAAAATAAAATGTCTGTCATCTTTGGAAATGGAAACGCTGTAAAAGTGCACGAAAAAGGAAGGCCAATGGAACAATATGAAATAGTAAAAAATGAAACCTTCATCGTTTCATTGCAAATTAAAGTTGGCGGCACTCCCCTGAAAACACCATGCCTTTTTCTTAGATAAAGTACTGAATTCTCAAAACGTTGCATGAGGCTTGTGAAAATTGTAAAAAAAAAAACAGATACCAGTAATCCCAAAAGTTATAGGAAGAGAAATCCTCAACAAAAAAATATATATAGAGAAAGAATATCTTGCTTGACATGCTGACTTTGACATATTAGCTGTGTTGTAAAGTGAAGAAGTGATGTTCATGTGCCTTCTTTTAGACTATCACTGACTTGAGTTTTTATCTTGTGTTCAGCTATGATGCTTCATGCTTTACGGTATACTGTTAAGAGGATAAGAGAGATGTGATCTCGGTGAGCTCCTCCTCGTCTGTCGACTGAATCTTTGAAAATCTACATCTTCAGGATTGGAGGATGTTATCTACTGTACCCCAACTGTGACATTTAGCCGCACAGCCCTTCTTGTCATCTCCTATATTCCTAAAGTCCAGCCAGCTCCTAGTATACATCCTGTTATCTGCAGTTTTCCTGTCGTTGCAGCTCCAGCCGCTCTCCTTTGTTAGTCTGGTATTTGAGCTTTTAAAGAGGGCACGGCGTCTCCAAGACCCCAAACAGAAGATCAGGGTCAACGGTCACGTGATGTGGGGTAAAAGCAGAAGTCTTTTGTACAGAACTAAACTCAATGTTATTACATCCATTTTTAAAATCTCCCTCTGAATCATTTTGTAGTGTCAGGATGGCAGATCAATGAGCTATTGAATTGGCTTCTTGTAATTTATTTTGATTAATGGTTGAGGTATTATAAATGTTGTTTGTACAAAAGGCAGCAACACGCCTTTGTCTTCGTCAGATTTTCACTATTGAAGCTCACACTGTGAAAATACTACAGAAAGGACGAAGCAAAGAAGAGAGATTCATTCAGCCGAGCTACACACTCCAGGACAGAAAACAGTAGTGAAACGTTTAGGTTTCAACCTTTACCTCAGCATCCTTTGATATTGTAAAGAACTTCATTTGTCTGCCACTCCCTCTCTGCTGAAAATGATTTGCACAAGTGGCGCTTGAGTTCCTCGTTACTAAACTGTGAGAGAAGGCCGGTCTCTTTTTTAGATCTGCTTTGTTTGTCTGCCTTTCGCTTTTTCTTTGAAAGGCGGTTATCTTTAGAATCTAATGTTTGTGTATTCATATGCAGCATTTTTTCACTATAGTGGCCTGCTCAATTATTCCTGCAGATTTATTTGCCCGGGGGGTAATTTGATGCCTTTCGCTGGTATTGATTTCATTTGACATCTACTAAAAATAATAATAATAATAATAATAATACTTTGATTTTCTATAGTGCTTTTCTAGGCACTCAAAGAGGATATACATAGGGCATAGACAAACAGAACAAAACAAAAAATAGAAAGACAAAAGGAGCAAACAAAACAAACAGAACCTTTCAGGAAAAAATCAAATTTGGAGAAGCTATGCGGAGTGAGTCATGTAGTGGAGGGTAGGGTACAGGGGTTAGTCGGTGAAGGCTAAGGTGTGTTTTAAGGGCTTGCTTGAATGATGATGGTGGCAGCCTGACGGATGTGGATGGGGAGGGCGTTCCAGAGGGGGGGGGGGGGGGGGGGGGGGGGTACAGCAGGATTTTTTTGGGAGAGCCATAGAGTGCTGTTGCAGTAGTCAAGTCTGGAGGTTATGAGGTCATGGATGGGAATGTCAGTGGTGGCAGAGGAGAGGGAGGGCCGGAGGCGTGCAATGTTCCTGAGGTGAAAGTGATGTGGTTGGCATGGGATGGGAAAGAGAGGGTGGGGTCGAGGATGCTACCGACGTTGCGGACCTGGGTAACTAAGGACTAACTTCTGATGAGGGGAGAGTGAGGGGAGGCAGGCCTTGACTAAGGGAGAGGGGAGGGGGTCAAGGGCACAGGTGATGTCCGTTTCAGTGATTGAACTGAAGGATGAGAGTGAGTGGGTTGGAAGTAAGGGAGGATCATGTTGAGGGTTCGGGGGGGGGGGGTGGTATTAGAGGGGGAGAGGGCAATTAGCTGGTTGTGTATTGTGATGATTTTGTCATTGAAGATGGATAGAAATGAGTTGCATTTCCTGGTGGTGAAGAAGGTGTCCATCTAAAAATTGCATGGAATAAATGTCAATACAAGCGTATAGCATGACCAAAGTTCATGGTTATACCCCCCTAACAAAACCATATGAATGAACAGTTAAAAGAGAGACTGACCATACCATCTGATGCTTTGGATATAAAGAGGAAATACAGCAGCTATGTTAGACCCTGCACCCTTTATTGAAATAAGTACTTTCAATCGGAGGGTGGGCCATCTGCTATGTTACGTGGACTCCAGCTGCTCGGGTCCCAAGATTCCCCTATACTTACTCTTTCAACGGGTGACGTTGAGCTCCCACCATGAGCCACCCTGGAAGACAACATAAAGACAGCATAAAGTAAACATTGCTCTGGCTAGTCAATCAATTGAGTGCTCGCCTTCAGAGGCCTGGAAATAGATTGAGGTTCACTTTGTGTGGCACAACAGATGAGAGTGCACTTAACTACAGGGAGAAAATGGGTAGCATTACCATTCGCATCTTTACAAATGTACATCAAGAGGGGTACATTCCGTTTTGGTAACATTTGGCCTGCGACGAATGCTTTTAGAGTCCATTCTCCTGCCCGCGCTCGCTCTCTCTCTTAAAGGGTAAATGGTTCCACATATCTGAATCACAGGTAGGCAATCAGAGTGACTAACATTAAGAAAGCACTCCAGAATTTCGACAATATGCAGCATATTTAAGTAATATGAAATATTAAGTTTGTTCTGTGACTGTGGAAGTAGGTAGTTTCCTCCTTCAGAGCAGCATGACTTCTTTAGTTGCAATCAACTTCAAAAAGGCGACCTATATGTCTTTCTGCAAAACATAACTCATTAACATCATACAACAATTTCAAACCAATAGGTACAGTCAAATAAGCTTTATTGGACGGTAATAAATTATCTTTTTTTGTCATTTATGTAGCGCAAAAGAATTAACCAAACACAGAGATAAAAATCTAAACACAGTGCACTTCTCCACTGTCCACTCATTCCCCCAGAACATTGCCTTTGCTGAAGGCTAACCACTCAAGCTACAAAAGGAGCATTATATTAAAGCAAATTCAGAGATATTTATGCGATGATTGGGTTTGGAACATAATAACACGTGGATGAAGCTCTGCGGCAGCTGTGGTTTGAGAGGCTGAATGGATGTGTTGGCCCATTGAAACAGGTTTTAATTTAAGATGGCCACGGATAATTCTTGCCACGTTTCAAACCTCAAGAGGTTTGAAGATATTTGAGTTAGAGTATCACTTTAAGGTACTTCTCTATTATTCTGCTATTCAGGAATTAGTTTAAAATCGCATACTGATTTGTTCTTGCTTCAGCATTGGAAAAGATGTAACCGAAAATAAGGTTTCTATGAATTCTGAGCAGTATTAGTGTCATGGTACAAAGTAGCAGCTTGGCATTCTGTAGGTTCACTGAGATAAGCTACATCAGTAAACCTTAATGCCAAACAGGTGAAAGCCAACACCATGAAATGGGATTGAAGCAGATAAAAACTGCACACACAACAGTCACTTCCTCAACTAGAAGTGCAAGCTTGTGAAATACTG
Organism: Cyclopterus lumpus; assembly: GCF_009769545.1. Lineage (NCBI taxonomy): Eukaryota > Metazoa > Chordata > Actinopteri > Perciformes > Cyclopteridae > Cyclopterus > Cyclopterus lumpus. The sequence continues at coordinate 5,990,059 of NC_046969.1, read as the reverse complement.
ACTGCATTTACTAAATGAATTACTGTCAGTGCAAACAAATGTCAAATATAACTTTCGCTTCACTACAAGTTTCAGTGATTATGATTTAAACGCAGTCATTGTCACTGAATTGTATCCTTCCTTTTTATAGGATGTAATGTGGCCGTGTCCAGAACCCACATTTGGAAATCTTTGGAACTACTTTCTGTGATCTAGTTCCACTTCAAACCTCATAAGAATGAATTCGGGGTAAGAACAAAAACGTTTGGTCGATGTTTTAGATCTCAGCTTTCTGTTCACCACCTCCGTCTGATATGAAAGCCACAATAAGGCCTTAGCTTGAAAAAAAGTGCTTTTTGGATTGTTGAACAGCATCTGAAACCCTCTCCTCGCCCGCCTCTACTGTAGAGCTCAGGCAATCTCATGGCCAATGACATTCAAGCAGCAATTGACCAGGTGTGCAGAGGTGAGAAAGTATGCAGGGTTTGAACGTCTCTCTCTCAAGGTTTCTTTTTTCATTCTTCACACAACGGCTTTCATTGTGTGTTGAACTTATTGCAAAGCTTGAATGCCTTTCGAGGAGAGAATGTCCCAAAAATGTGCTCCCTTTGTGTCCCTATTTGAACAATTATTGCAACACTTTGTGATACCTCATGGCCAATCTCACAATCCTTTTTACCATCACTCGGGAATAACTCTTTGAAATCCATGGGGCAGCTACTTCACCCTGGCTCTGCAGTCCACCTTTTCTCTTGAGGATATATTTTCCAGGACGCATGTTTTGAGTCGCTTAGTGCTAATCTTCTTCCCTATTATGTTAATAATCAAAAGGTCACGGTCTACACCAATAAGGATATTGTCACTAACTCTTCAGACCTCAACTACACATTAATATCCTGCCCAAGAAAACTGTAAACAGTTGAGGACAGTAGCTGTTTGAATGAACCAAACGTCACAAAATGTCCTTTCCAATGAAGAACAGATGGCAGAAATCATAGAATACTCTCACTAGTAATACATACAAGACGTCTGAAAAGTTGTGATAGACATATTTTCTGATTATTTTCAATTATAAAATGCCCATGAGTGTGGGTGTGGTATCAAACAATTGCATTCAAAAGCCTTAACAATGGTTCCTATTAAATTAAAATGCAGTAGCATTACTGTTTGCCATCTGCTCTGTGAATGTTCTGAAATACAGGCCATCATTTTGGTAAAACTAACCAGATCTCCGAACAACGTATTAGAAAAAGATAAGACCCAATATCCCCATTGACACACAAGTCAGGCTCTCCTCAATCTAATTAGAAAAGCAATCCGAGTCAACTTCATGATGAATTTACACAATGTACACAATGCTGTGAATCAATAGGGAGGGGAAATGGATGGAGAGGGGAATATCCACAGATACTTCCAGAGTTTCTGTCTCTTTTTCCCCTGGTTTGTAATTGGGAGACTTGGCTAATTAAAACAGAGTTCCCAGGCAGTCGATGACGGTCGTTGCTACTGTGGTTCTCCCCTTCAGATGTTCAATGAAGAGGAAGAGGTATTAGAGCCAAAAGAAATGACAAAGCTGGCTATTCACACATAATTGCTCACCCAGGGAGGATGCAGTGATGCTGGTGGCCTGACGAACGCCCGAGGTGTCAGTTTCTGTCAAGATGATGAAGCTCTCCAATGCCCCCTGGCCCTGCACTGAGACCCGAGTGCGGTCCAAAGGAGACGGCAATTTTAAGTTTATGAATCCCAAATTGATCAAATATGAGGGGACTGTAACTTCAGACTTAGCCTTACTTAGGTTTCTTGTGCAGAGGCCCTTAACTGGGGTTTGCCGGGAATGAGCTGTGGATCAATTTATGGATCCGATAAATCAGTTTCTCTACAAGAAGAAAGGTTCAGTTTGGAACAATCACTCCATGTTTAGAAGCGGGTTTTGAAGCTTCATGATCTAAATCAGTGCCAATTAAATGTGCATGTTGTAGGTTAAGTTATATTTGGTTTCCATAGACCCCCTAAAACATGTCACAATAAAAGCATATTTAAAAGCTAAAGCAGATTCTGACTCACTGTTTGAATGCATGCTGGTAGAAGGATATCAGGCTGCTGAAGAGCCTACAGTTAGTATTATTACCCTAAAATGGATGTAGTTATTGCTCTATGTTCAGAGCTCTCAAACTAGAAGACTATCAATAATTATAACCCTCATGTCTTCATTAGTTAATCTGTCTTTACTTCTATGCTATTGGTATTGTATTGCTCTCTAGGGGTTTTGTTTTAGGGTTTTCTGTTTGTTTAGTTTTTTCCTTGCCTATGTTTAGTCCCGTTCTCGTTTTATTTATTAGGTTCACTCCTCAGGTGTCATGCTTTGTTCGTCGTTTGTTTGTCTTTGTGTCTTTCCCACCTCCCTTCATTATCCACACCGGTCCTCAATTTCTCACCTCACCTTCATTTTGCCATTAAGTGTGCACACTTAGCAAATTACGAGTAAGCTAATTATTTGTGTTATGTACGTTTTATTTACATGAAAAGTCAACATCAGAGAAAAACTTGAATTTTCCACAATGTGTGAAGGACTTTAAAACTGGAGACAAAAGACAATTTCCAAGCCTCATTCAACTAAATGGTATACCTATCTGATCCATTACATTACATGTCATAGCTGACGCTTTTATCCAAAGCGACTTACAATAAGTGAAATCAACCATGAGTACAAACTCAGAACAACAAGAATCGAGAAAGTACAATTTCTTCAATAAAGTTAAACTACAAAGTGGTATCAGTAAGAGCCATTTAAGTGCTACTAAAGTGCTACTACGGCACTACCTTCCCTATTCAAGGTATAGTCAAAAAAGATGTGTTTTTAGTTTGCGACGGAAGGTGTAGAGACTTTCTGCTGTCCTGATGTCAATGGGGAGCTCATTCCACCAATGAGGAGCCAGGACAGCAAACTGTCATGACTTTGTTGAGTCTTTAGCTCACAGCCGATTGGCAGAAGTCTTGTCCAAGATCAGACAACATCATATCAGTAGCAAAAAGGATATTGGGACATCCGTCTGTATCCCTTTTTGTCCAATCCCTTTTTGTACTTCATGCAGATTGTGAAAGACCAACCCGTTGTCAATGCAAGGCATCACACCGTAAATCCGTCACTCCCTTTGGTGTCTGATACCGACAGAGAAGGCACCCTTTAGCATCTGTATGAAACGCCAAGTTATTACAACGTAAACCCATCCGCGTCATTATTACACGCTCAGGGGAAAAGGTCCAGGAGTGTGGTGACGTAGTACAAAGACGGAGAAAAGCCCCATTGAGTGGGAGGGGCAAGAGGTCAAACAAACGCAGGACTTTAAACCATGAAGCCGGTTTTGGAGGCCGGTGACTGTGTACTGCGGCCGTACACTGGGCTGGCCGGTGCAAAAGAATGTGTCTGACAAAGCGTCAATATGTGAGGCCCTAAAATGATAGCGTGTTGCTGTAGCAACCATTGTTCAGGGCTCGAGTTGAATTGACCTCATTTATTCTAAACTGTACTTTAAGTTTTTTTTAGAGCTCCTTTTCTGTCCATTATCCCTCACTATTCCTGACTAAGTGATTGCCCATCCCTCTTGGGGCTAGTAGTGGACTTGGACCATGTCCATAGTTTTTCATCAATACTTGGATGGTATTATATAATGTAGTTTTCCAAAAATAAAGGGCTGAGAGTGGATTGATAGGACAGAAACTGCCTTGAATAGCCTCTTCCAGCCAACTGCCTCCCTTGACAATCATCATTGCTGCCTATCCCTGCTTATGCAGCTGTATAAATATTTGGTCTACAGTGTAGTGTAATGTTTTATATTTAACTTCCTTTTCTGCAGCTGCATTTTCTACAAACTCTTTAAATAAAAAGAGGACTGACTAGAGTTCTAGTAGATGCTCCTTATCCAGTTCTCTGACATACATGTCATCAGAAGCCCCCCCAGGTTCCCAAAACGGTGCATTAAAATTAGAAAACAGACAGGAAGATGGACTCGCCAGGCCCAGACATAACCTCAGACGACATGGATTCACATCTGCCACATTTTTTCTGGAGGGGGAAAAAGCAAGCGGATTAGAGTTTGAGTGATGTCGGAGCTGTAAGATAAATCAGATCTGACCGGGGGAGTCACTTGAATAAGGTGACAAATGACCCCCTGTGACAGACAGGGCGGTATTTTAATCTCCTTTAGTTAATTTATCCAGGACCCACATACAAACCCTTGGAAATCCGTTATTATTGTCACTGTCACAGACCTGCCTCACGACAAAAGGATTTTTAAAAAAAGAGTGAAATGCCTGGAGAAAACGTTTGCAAACCAGCGTGGAAGTCATACAAAGGGAAATAATGAAAAGATGTAATAGTGTAATTATGCACCAGGGTCCCTGAGACAGAGTTGTCTCAGGTCATTTAGTAGATGAGCGCTGGCCTGTGTAAGCCCCGCCTGTGTCCATGTGAGGAGATGCCAGTGGCCCAGTATGTCCTGACATGATTATAGAAAAGACCTCATAGAGAAACATCTGTTTGGCCGGCAGACATGTTGTCATCCAGATGAGGTCGAAGGAAAGATTCTCAGGAGACTAGCATCTGGGTTTTTAATTTAGACAATCTCCTCCTCTCTACTTCTATGAGTTCAACTCTTCCTCTCTTAAATCTGCTCCATCTCATTTCCCCTGTAATATGACACTCTTTTTTTTATGTTTCTCTAGTTAAGTCATTCTTTTTCCGTTAAAACGGCACTTATTACAGTGTGTTTAACCAATTTTGAGTGTTACAGCTGATGATAGAAAACATAAATGATGATGACAACACAGACGGTGGCGATAATCACTATGTTTGCCGTACCATTAAAGGGTTATTTAGAGACAAGAACGGGCTAAATGTAATCTGTGTTATATTCAAAGGGGAAAACCTAATGAGAAAATGGGGCTTATTGCTGGGGGAATGAGATGTGGTAATTACATTCAAACAGATAACTCTTTATGCATCAAGCTCCCACTCCAGCACAATATAATAGCAATACTCTTTGGAGATTAATGCTGGGGAAGATATGAAGCTCGATGTGATCATTTGCTCATCTTTTAAACGTGAGCACAAATGTAGATAACATAAGAAAAAATGAAATAAGATTTTTAGATGTTCGAAGAAAACATGCAGTGAGGCCTGCACAGGGTCAAATATATTAAAAGGCCTTTTGTGGTCCTCAGGGTAAGTCAAATTGTTATTAATAGATGAGAGGGATTTGGATGCGAGTAAACAACTATATAAAGCTTTTAGAGAAAGATGACTGGCTGTGCTTCAAAAGAGATGAAGCTAAATCTAAAATCAAACGAAATGATATAGTCTGAATGCATTAGTATCCACCGTTGCTTCACTAAAAGTTTTTTTTACAGTGTGTTTACACTGAGAAGCCGCCCTTTGTTATCTCGTCATGATACAACCTGTATTTGACATTCATTTATCTAACAACACTCGCATGACACAGTGTTGAGACCCCATCATACCATACCAGCAGCATTCAACTGTCAGATTCCATAATTGCAAAGTGATAACTTGACAGACGGTGTAATTACTTGTTAACAAGGGTGGAGGAGGGAACTATGAATATCTGACAGACACACTCATCCTTACCCTGCGAGGTGAGGGACATACAATGACCTCTGTTCTCATCAGTTGCTGTAGCAACGCAGGTCTTTTGCATAATCCCACCAGATTTTTTTTCCCTCACATCCAGATTTTATTGTAGGTTTTTTTCTGCACTTGTTAATCAATAACCAGTGCTGTAGCATGTTAATGTTGGATTCTCTATTGATCAAGTCGGTGTAACTTGTCTTATTATTTATTGCTCAAGATAATAAAACAGGACATACACAAACAATATACTATATTGGCCTGAAAATGACAAGACTGATTTTAAGAGAGCATCCATTCTCTTTTCACCTCCACTTTTTTTTAAACATTTTCCTGACAAAAATATTGCCTCACTTTAGTCCAGAAAGTAGCCAGGTCTTTCATTATCACGTTTATATGGTGAACGTGTGCGCAAAAGTTTACTATACTCATCCAGCAGTCACCGGACAACAGGCATTATTTTACATGAAAATGTCCCAGGTCATTTTTTATATTTTAAAGCCAAACCATCCGAGTTATATTTTTCAGAGCAGATTGGCGGCTGCTGGGCCGGGTTCAGTTTCCATCTTGAGGCAGGGCAAATATTCAGGATTAGGATCAGCACTCGTGTGCCCGTTAAGAATGATTGCGTTCAGGAAAGGCGCTTTGGTTTATTGAACACAGGGATTTATCTGATCCTCTCAGGCAGCTCACATCGTTTAATGCTGCCTGGCTTTTCCCCAAATGGATTCCTGTGATTAGACATGGCACAGCCCAGCCTATCAACTCTAATAAAAGGGAAAAACAGTGAGGGAGGTTTACATAAGTCCAAATTGTTATTGTGTCATATTTTATTATTACGAGTGAACATGATGAGCAGGATATGGTTCCAGTAATCTCAGGTGGTATTTACCAAACCATGGGGTGGAAAAAAGATTCTTGAACATGGTCCTTTTCTGTTTCAAAAGCCAAGGGTTGTTACATGATTTACACATGATTATTATGATAGATACTCATATTTAGACACCAGACTGTGCACAGTAAGACAACATGCTGAAAGGCAATATCTCTGATATCTTAACATATGAAAGTTTCTATTCACGCATACTTATTGTGCATTGCTGGGTTAACAATCTGATTTGGAGATCCTCCATTAGTCCTTTCTCACATCATTATTCACGTTTCCACTTTTTAGATCATGCCCTGTGTCGTCAGAACATAAGTAGATCCAAAATGTTAAGGCCCTGAAAATATTTTTTTTCAATCAGCTCCAATCTATGGAGAAGAAAAATGGGCCCTCAAGTAGAACCCCTTTACTCAAAGTTTGAGCAGTTTGGGCTATTACTGTATTTGTCTATGTTCTCTTCCCACAATTTCCCATCACAGTTAGCTAATTGTTGCATGAGAGACAACTCTAATATCTTTTTTGTAAAATTTGCACTGGCGGTGCAAAACATCATATTTTGATTAGATGTTTTTGCTGATGCAAATCAATGTACCTTTGAGGGATAAAAAACACGTTCCTTTAATTGTCATGGAGATAGTAGGCATAGCAGGAAAAGGTGAACGAATCTAAAGCTGCAATAACAAGTTCATCCGTTTTTTTATTGCTTGTGAAAATGTTGTGCGTTTACATTCATGTAGTATCTCTTCTATATTTACAGCAGTGATGTCAGGCATCAAGCTGACATTAAATGTCCCACTGCACAGTTGGCATGGAGATTCACAGGTCGTATTCCACAGTCGACTGTTCTTTACCAAATGCTCATGCTCAAATAAATGCAAGGTCAATATAATGCCCAGCGCAGAGACGGCCTTGTGTGAATCATTTAAATCATCCAAAGATTTCCTCCTTTCAGTTCATGAAAGAAAATAGAGCTGTGACCTCTAAAGTTTTCTAAAATCCAAATTCAACTGGGTACATTTGTGTGAAAGAGGAACCAAATGAAATTCAAAGCAATATCTTGTGTTTCTATCTCCCATAATAAGACACAGTGTCTCCATGGTTATTATGAGACAGATTTAAAAGGTGAATGTTTTGTGTGCGAGGCATCCACGATACGCCTGAGAGCAATCCCATTGTCTTGCTTGGCTAGTGTGAATGCTGAGCTAACACCAGGGCTGTAATCTATCACCACAGAGATTGCACTTGTTCCAGCATTGTTTTACAAGCTGCTGAGGACTAGGGCAGATAAGCTTTATCCTGCCCTCACTTTCTGTGTGAGCCTTTGAAATCCATCTGTCAATAAGATACAAACGGTGTGGAATGGAATAGCATGCCTTAGTGCAATTGTCGTTGTTGCTTATGGTTCTGGTGGGACAGCCATTTCTTATTCTGTAGCTTTGGGGATATTTTTTGTCCTTGAGATGAACTCGGGGAAGGAGGTTTCTCAGGACCAAAATGTAATCTGTTCCCGAGTAGGGCATCTCAGTGTCGTTTAGTCAAAGTTAAAAATGATTCTTTCATCAAGCTCGAGTGAAAACTCACTCGTTGCTGTGCTGAGGTGAACGAATCTAAAGCTGCAATAACAAGTTCATCCGTTTTTTTATTGATGTGAAAATGTTGTGCGTTTACATTCATGTAGTATCTCTTGTTCTATATTTACAGCAGTTTTAATAATTAGGGCTGGATGATGTGGGGACCTCTCAACCTGAGAACCAACGTTTCTGCTGAAATATCCTTCAGAAATACTGACGCTCAATCAGCTTCAGAGGAGCTGGAGCTGAATCTCTCTTTGCACATAACCAAGTAATAAGCAGCCCAGTCTTGCTATCAAGTGCCAATGTAGTTTACTGTGTTCTCTATGCCAGGAGGCAAAAAGACATGGCGGGGGCGGCTAATGGGTTTAAAGCATGTCCAACCATCTAGCCTTAGACTTCGACCTCAAACATTAGGGTTGCTTAGAAGTGGATTTTCGCCTCACGTTGTTCAACCTAATTTGACCACTTTCTGGTAGTTACCTCTATCGATTTGCGTCTTAAAGCTTTAGGAGAGACGCAATGTTCAATGACGTCACAATCTAGTTCATCTTCAGTATGAAATAAAAACTACAGCCATCACTGGTAGTCCGACCGTATACCCTGTACTTTTGTCCTCTGCGCAAATCTATTCAAACCTTTTTATTAAAAAATTGCTCAAACTGTCGCAAATTTGCCACACTGACTGAAAGTGTTGATGCGAAGTACATTTTGGTTTCATTCGTCACACATGTAAAGGCCTTAACAGGAATTATACACCACAACCATAGTATATGCACGGACATTGTAAGACTCATTCATTTAAACAAACAAAAAAAAAAACATTGGTATTTTACAGGCCATGCAGGGTCTTGCAGTAGTGACTCCAAAAAGAGGTTGGAGTAACTTGACCTTCTCTTATCAATCGACTACGGGCATAGATAAGGAACACGTTATTTTCTTTTAGTTTGAATCAGTTTCCTCAGTTAATAAATTCTTGATACAGTTGATTCTGTATCACAGAAGGGCTTCGCTGACTGAGGCGGCATGACAGACTCTGCCAGAAGAACGTGTGAATACAGATGGGTGAGCACACTTTCCACAATGAGGACCCAAAGAACATTTGGTTCATCGTAATTATCGTTCTCTATTTCATCTCAAGCGTCCGTTTTATTATCTGTTGCTCGAGTTTCTTTTCCAAACATACAATCCAGTCAGAAAAGAGTGTTTACTGTACTTGCCAGCGAGGATGTTGCCATTTGGCCTTTTCGTTCCGCCGCCTCGCTGTGAGGTTGAGTTATTGATGAGCCCATCAGCTTGATGCTGTCAAACGGCAGTCTAGCCTCCCTCCTCGTTCACTCTCAGCTCACTCCCTCTCGCTTTACTCCATCACCGTAATCCTGGATTTTAATTTGTGCAAGACCGGACGAGAGACATCGACAAAAAAAAAAGGAAAAAGGCTCTCTCCATCGCTGGGCCGCTGCGGAGGGAGGCTCAGTGCGGCCGAAGAGACCCGAGCAGGAAGGGCGAGCGTCGGATGACACGGTGGAAATAAGAAGGGAAGAATGGAAGAGAGGAAAAAGCAGCCGCAGAGTGCAAGGCTGTGTTTAAGCCTGAGGGAGAGGTGAATGCATCTACCTCATTGGGACCCTGAACCCTGTATGTGTCACAGGTGTAGCCACAGGAACAGGACCCAAATGCCAACAATGTTGAAAAAGCAACTTTATTCCTTACTCGAACAATTATTTAAGGAAAGGAATCAAAAAAAGGACAGGACTCACACACGTGATGTCAGTGATCAAACCAGGGCGAACCAACAAAGGGGAATGACACAAACAGGGTTTAAAGACACAGGGATGGTGCAGGTGATTAGACACAGGAGGAAACAATCAGGGACATGGCAGACAATCACCAGGACAGGAAGTGCAGGAGAGACGGGGACAGGAAACAAGACACACAACTCCAGATCCTGACAGTATGACATTCTTTAATAAAGTTAGGAGTTGTCAACATTTGCCTTTTTAAATGCTGTGCTCTCAGGCAGGCTGGAGATACCTTTACTGTGAAAAGCAGCTTGCCTCGTCCACTGGAGGGCTTTACTTCTGTATATATAAATGTTTCTCAGGGCAGATATAGGAATTTTCCATTTTAGGTCCGAGTTCGTGTGCAAAGAGTGTACTCGTGTGCCCGCGTAGTGCACTCATGAGTTGGGACAGGTACTGTTGTGTGAATGGGCAAAAGGTTGTTCATCATTTTAGTTAATGCCCATATGTCATTTTTTAACATGAATACAAATAATTTTTACACACATAATTGAGATTCTCAATAACACATGGTCTTGTTGTTTTATTTATTTAACATTACAGATATAAACATACACCTGGAACAGCATCAGCAAATAGCTTTCTATACAATATGATATATAGTCCAGCTGATTGCTATCCTGTGTTAAGATTTTTGGTTGAGGGTGGAATATTTTGTTATTGATTAGATAAGATTTAGTAACTATGACGCACAGTTCTTGCTGACTGTGTCTGGCCTCACTTAAGTCAAGTCAAAGGTCGTACTTGAATTCGCAATACCAGATAATTATTGTTTGCTACTTGGGAGCAGTGGAAACGCAATTTAATTTTTAACGCATCATTAATATGTTGCCATCTTTTTCGTTGATATGGTGAACGGTTACTTTTTCCACACACTCAAGCGTGTGTCGTGTTTCTGCTGACTCTGTGAATGTAAGTCCAATATTCACTTTCTGTTGGCTCTGTTTTTGGTCTCCACCAACTCCTGGAGACCTGCAGAGTCAAGAAAATATTAGCTGTCAGTTAATCACTGGTTAGTCAGTCGGTGTTAATATAAAAATAATTTGATTACAGCTACTCAAAGTCTGACTCACGTCCAACAATTCTTAATCCAAATGCCAGGATGTAAGTGAGTATTAACAAGACACTGTGATATCACACTTCTATTGAACCTGAGTCAATATGATTCTTTCTCCACAATATGATTCTTTCTCCACACATATATATATATATATATATATATATATATATATATATATATATATATATATATATATATATATATATATATATATATATATATATATATATATATTTGAAGCCTTTTGCTTTTTGTGGGATCTTCACTCATTGCCTGAGTTTGCCCGAGCTTTGCTGGCTTTATCGAAGTGCTCCAGGTCCAAAATGTCCATCTTTTGTTGCTTTGCTTGTCTGCAAAGATCTTCATGGCTGCATCTCGCACACCACCGTCACCCTCGGCGCGATAAGCTCCCGCCGGCCGGCTGCGTTTCTGCTCGCAGCGGCGGAGCGATACGACGGAAATGTCAGCCGTTGCTGGAAAGGCCACAGTTATGAGAGTATGTAAATCCAAGCGCATCGTCTCGGCAGTTCGTGAAATGCAATGCAATATCGAACAGTGATGGAGGAATAATGAAAAGTGACCTGTGGCTATGGCCTGTAGTGTGTGTGTGTGCTGGTATATTGTGCTATACATATGCAGTGCCATGACATGCACACAAATAGGGGCACCAGCCTATGTTTTTCTTTCCCATTATTCCTGTACTTTTTAGTTTTTCCCTTTTTTGGCATGTTGTAACGCATTTGAAAATGAAATCTGAATCAAACTTCAGCTGTAATTCAAATGCACGCACGCAGCTGCAAACAAAAATTAGCTGACGCGTTGGAGAATGCAGTTTAATTAGCCATCGATTGTTGATTATAAATATTTCTTACTGTCCAAAGGAACAATGTTTAATGTGCAAGTGGTGTGCTCTGGAACTTTAAAGGTCATTAATTGGGTGACCCCCCCCCCCCCTCAGCACCTCCTGTGCCGATTCAGATGCCCATCCAGTAAAATTGATGGCGATATTGCAGAATGATCTACTGTCTGCCGTGGCCTTCCAGCACAAACCCAATCAGCTGAACATAATACTCTGGGAAGCCAGAGTGCTTATGAGTTGTTCTACTTTAAATTACAGCACGAGCCGAGGTACCTAACATCCGCCGGGAGCTCGATCACCGCTCCGCTCTGCCTCGGCATGAGATTTAACTCACTGCCGACTGACAACGGATTTCATCTGAACCAATAACGCTGTAATTATGCCTTCGATGGATTCCTTGCACCGCTATTCATCAGAGGATTCTGACATTTGTTCCATTCAACCTGTCGGGGGTCCTGATTTGCGGCTAAACATCTGCCGGCAGAGGGAGGAACCCGGCCTCAGACCGGTGTGCTGCTAGTTAATCTGCGGGCCTTTCGATATGATGAGTCATTTAGCGTGTTGTTTCATCAAGACGGATATTGCGCTCCGCCCTGAGCACAAGCCTTTGTATTCATCAAGAAAAATCATTAGTTGGAACGGCAGCGCTACACAGAGGACCTTCTAATTGGTTTTCTTAAGGTTCTGTTTGTGTGTGTTGTTGAAACTGCAGGAGACGGTCTTCAAACCCTGGCGCTGCATTTTGTAAGACTTTTGTGACTGGTCGACATTTATTGAGTGAAGTACACTGTACATAATTAACTAACACACACATTTATATATGTATATATATGTGTGTGTGTGTACAAAGTCAATGCCATCTCGGTGAGCAGACAAATGATTTGCAGTCTATTGTCTTTTTCTCCAGAGATTTTGGGTGTATATACTCCGACAGAGCAAACACACATATAATTTACGAGTTATTACACCTCATACATACTTGACTTTACTTTAGAATGAACAATTCAGCATGGCAGGAGTCTGTGCGTGATTGAAAGTGCCTCTACTCAATTACTGTACTTTTTAATTAATGCTTTAAAGTGCTCTCCTTTCTCATTTTCTGCTGCTTTATACTCAACTACATTTCATCATATATTGTACTTGTTTTACTCCATTACATCCATTTGTCTGACAAGTTATTAGTTTTTACATGTTAATATATCAATATTTATATTCCAATGACAGGATGTATGAACATATTAACCTCTAAAAGAGGCCATTCTGCATGAAGACTTATTTTACATGTGTTCTTAACAATGTAATGAAGTATTTTTGAATCGGGGTGCTGCTACTAGTAAATTATTGAGGTACCATTTCCATCACTACAAACAATAACATGTAACGTATGCCTGATTTCTAGTGAAGCAGCTATAACCTGCCATATTCCTACCCATATTATTTGTTTCAAAAGGTAAGACTTTTCTTATTTTCTTCTTTCCTAACCATCTTCTTGGGGGATTCTGATCCCACTGTTCTAGAGAAGATCACTATATTAAACGGTGTATACAACATCTCTCTCAGTAACCAATGTTATGCTAAATAATCAATATATCTCGTCCACCCCCTGGCACGTTGGTTGCGCTGTGTCCTTCTCCTGTCTGTCTTCACGGTTACGGCTGTCTGACTTCTCCTCTTTCCTCCTGTCTGTGTTCAAGTACTGTGTTTCCTCTAGCTGTCTCAGTCTAGTCTGGGTGATGCTTGTATTTAAAAAATAAATAAAGTTGATGCTCAACATTCACACTTTGCATTTTAATCAAGTGCAGAAGTTGCAGAAAATTCAGTTTTTGAAACAAATAGCACCGAGTAAATAAATGTTCCATCCATCCATGCTAATTGTTGTTATTATTATTATTACTATTATTATTATTATCATAAATGTAATTCTCACATCGATCTTTCCCCTGACTCTTCTCGGAAAATTAAACCGGCGTTTTATTAGATGTCGTTTGTCATTTCTCACCTCTTCCAATATGAATGGTCACAATGTTTTTTTTGGGTTGTTGTTTTTTTCTTTTGCCAAAATGGACCATCCCCAACATGTGCCGTGATGAAAAAGAACAAAATTGTTATATGATGTTTTTTAAGAGAATGACAGGCAGTAAATGCAGCTGTGGGTTGAGTTATGGAAAAGGAGCCAAAAACATGTTCCATTTCTGCTTGAATGCTTGCTTGTCGAATTATGCACGTCTCATTCAAATGCTTAGTTCATAATAACAAAATAAATAAAGTATGCTCACACAATGCTAATTGCATTGCCTCTTCCTCTTTTCCCCTCCAGATTCGCGAAGCCTGTCACGCAGCACAACAACGTCTTCTATTTCGCGGCACACATAGTTAAGAGACCGCATCCCCCGTCTCACACCTCAGCTCCTTGACATTCAGGAAAAACAATTTTTACTCCCCTTATTTCCTATTATCTCATTTCTCCTCCTTTTTCTCTTCACTGCCGCAGCGAGTTTGATCTGGACTTCTTGCCCCAGTCAGTGAAAAGTAGCATCCGTTGGGGAAGGGGAACAGCCGGGGCTGGTGGGTAAGGAGTACTGCTGCTCCCTGGTAATAGCTTTGGACACAGCTGTGTGCATGGCTGACTCCTCAGCACTGCCAGGCCTTATCTCCAGAAAAGGAGATTAGGTTTCTGGGGGTTCCCGACGTATGTCTATAGTTGAGGGCAAGGCGTGTGAGCTGGTCCACAGCACAGCATCCACAGATAAAATGTTTGAAGCATTATTCCAATTCCCCTGCACATTTGTTTGTTTACTTTTGGCTGTGCTGATTCTGAATAATAGTCTGCGATTTCCAACCCAGAATGTGTGGTCGTACGAGTTGATAAGGAAACACAATTTTTCCAGACTTAAAATGTTTACCCTGGTCCCCACTATTCTTATTAGCCTCATTCTGCACCCCCTTTTTTTTTTTCTTCTGAAGCAATGAAACATCTGAAAGAACCCAAATTGTGCTGTGTCTACTCATGTGCAGAGTGGTGTAAATATAGAAACAAATGGCTTTTGCCGCGCTGACTCCAAATTCCCTGCTGTTTCCCCTCCTCTCCTCTCGCTTCCTTCCTGCGCATCACAAGGGTCTTCATGCTTTTGGAGCCGGTGAGAACAAAAGCATGCACAAGACGGCTCTCGACAGTGTGACGGAAACGATGGGGTAAATGGCTGCTGTGGTAACTTGAAAAGATGATGACTTTCCTCTCTCCCATATTTCTCTTCCTGTGTATTTTGAGGTTTTCATTTATTTTGGATCAAGAGGAATTTTTTCAGTTCCTCAATAATTCTAAATTGAGCTCAGTCTCTCAAGAGGAAACTTTTCTTTTTCTTTTTGACCCATTTCCAATCTCCATCATCTCTCCGTGGCAGCCTCTGGATGCGATGGATGCTGCCAGTAGTCTGTTCCCTCCCTCAGTGAGACATGAGCCCATTTTTTTCTACTTTTTTTTTTTTGCCACCAATAATTTTCACTTGATGCCCTCTCTCCGAATCTAACTCAAAATAAACAACAAACCCGGGGTTGTAAGTACACGTTAGGGGCTCATCTTTCTTGGCAGTGGGTGATTGCTTTCATGGCGCTTCCATGCGGTGTCCTCCTAACATTCATTCAAATCCCTTGACGAATTGGATAAACAAGCAATTTAGGTGCCGGTAATGTTGTTTTCAAAAGACAGCTGTCTGAAGAAAAGTTTTCAAAGCCACAGTGAGGAAATGGAAGGTGACTACATTTTGTTTACATCTCACACAAGCCAGGGAAGAAGCGGAGGCTGACTCTAATTATGGAGCGGTTTGTTGTTTAAGTGACAGTGATGCTTCAGAGTCTACACACACTGAGAGGGAAAATCAGTGTGTGGGAACAAACAAAAGGAAAATGAGAATAATGGTGAGAATCCAATTCACAACAGCAGTCATATAGTGGCAACGGGAAACACATTCTCACTCTCATACGGCAGCTTGGTCAGACTGTGGGTTCCCCTCTAGCGTCGGGTGTTGTTGTGTCTTTTCTGAATGAACTTCCGACATGAATTTACTTAGTTATTAACTGGATTCAATTCAATTCAATTTGCCTCAGAGGGCTTTACAATCTGTACACATACGACATCCCTGACATTTGACCTCACATCGGATCAGGAAAAATTCCCCAAAAAAAGGGAAGAAACCTTCAGGAGAGCAACAGAGGAGGATCCCTCTCCCCGGATGGACAGATGCAATAGATGTCATGTGTACATAATGAACAGCATTACAAAGTTACATAAACACATTACATGACTATGACAATGTATGAATGGAACTCCAATCCATGAAACAGAAGGAGGTAGAGGGGAGGGGGGGCGGGGCATCAGCAGGGCCAACGCGGGAGGCCCGCTCACCAGGCATCAGATACCGCCAGGTCCAATGGACCCTACGAGACGTGAAGTCACAACGACTCCGGGGAGGAAGCAGAGTTAATAAGGTTAGGTTGGATTAGCTTCGGGCAAATCAACTAGTTGGTTAATCATAGGAAAGGTTCACGTTTAGGTGGAAATAAAGACGCTTGGAATGTCATTTATGGTTAAATATGTAAGTCACATAACAAAAGCATGGTCAAATAAGTCACTTGACCTGGTTTCACACGGGACACTAACAGCAGTCTCCTGGGTGAAAGTCGAAGATTGTTCAACCCAACCATCCACCCTGATACAGACTTTCTCGCTTTTTATTTGGTTAGAAGAAAAACTATTCGACTTGCTAGAAACTAAAGCATGATAAAACATTTACTGTTATGGTTGTTTACGTCACAACTGTAGTAAAACCCAAATGCAGACAGATCAGGGAGTAATAAAGTGCAACGGTTTGTTTCCAAGGGGACGATGAGTGGATGGAAGGCAGCTTCGTGGACTGGACAGGTGGGGTAAATGAGGAGCCGGGAGGCCACAGCCACGCCCACACCCACACACACATACACACACCCACACACACATACACACACAAACACACACACACACACAAACAATAATCTATCTAGTTTGAATATGAATTCCTTTTTCTTATTACTTAGATGTTAATCAAAGTGTATGAAGAAGAGTGTACAATGCACAGGCGTCCATATACCTGAAACGTTAGTTATCTACGTAGATTATTTAGGTATCTAGTTCCTGTCTCGGGGTGTTGGGCGGGCGGGGGTGGCAGGCTGAGATGATAACACGCTGTAGTGTTCTTTTTCTTTCAATCTCAGTATCTCTCACACGCTCTCTCCTCAGCAACCTTGTTGAAAATGAGTTAATCCAGAGGTGGCTAATTCGTCTGAAGCATTCACCTCCATGCTCACAAGCCCCACCCACCACCCCCCCCGATCCCTGCGAACGCTCCTCTCATCAGAATCTCTCACATCTCATGGAATCCAACATGGGCGAGAGCGGCGGGGCGTTGCCACTGAGAGAAAACCAGAGAAGCCGTTGAGGTTAAACACAGAGGAGGGTGTTGAAAGGCAAACGGAACTCTCGCTCCACCGGGAGATTGAGGAGAGATGAAATGTTTCCAGTCATCAGCGAATGGCAGCTGTCTTACGTTCTGAGTTCAAGCTGTGCTCAAAAAGTTGCAGTGTTAGAAAAAAAGTTGACTCAAGTGAGGAAAAACAAAACTAGGCACGAGGTCTTTGCCAAACATGTGATTCAAAGTCAGATCTTTTTGACAGCTGTTTTCTCTTTCTGGAGGGGAGAACTTTTCTGCAGTAGGATTTTTTTTGTATCATGTCTTGTATGAATGCGGTGTCATTTGCAAATGCACATCAAGGGCTCGGTCGACACGGCGCAAAGTTATGTATGTTATGATGTGGATATATTTAGCGGTGTGTCTTTTTTTCCGACTGATACTGAGGACAATATTACATTTTTACATCTGTTACCTTTTTGTTTCAGATGCGTTCTCTGCCAGGAGACGTGGCAAAGAATGAAAGCAGATTGGAAGCACGCCTTATTTGTAGTCCTGACAACTGGGACGCTGGCGAAACTTAACGCCGCTCCGTCTAGGACTGTTTTTATTTGTTTTTTTTCTACCTTTTTTACAATTTAACATTCATTTAAATTATTTTAAATTTTATTTAACAGTGTAGCCATTCTTCTGACTTAATTATTCTGCAAATCTTGGATTATTTTTTATTTTGTGATTGCCGTTGGCTCCTGCTCTCCACCACTGCGATCTGGTCAACTGGCGTTGGCTGGCTAGCCGACAGTCTCTTGCTGGCCGGCAGCTACCAACGAGCCAGCCGACTCCCTGTTGGATGCTCTCCACCGCTGCCGCCTGGACAATCCTGGACAACTGGCGTTGGCTGGCTAGCCGACGGTCTCTTGCTGGCTAGCCGACAGTCTCTTGCTGGCTGGCCGACGGTCTCTTGCTGGCTAGCCGACAGTCTCTTGCTGGCTGGCCGACGGTCTCTTGCTGGCCGACGGCTGCGGCCGAGCCGGCCGACTCCCTGCTCCATGCTGTTGCTCTGAGGCTCGTCGCCTCTCAGCGGTCCTGGTGCTTCGGTGGTCCTGTCCGTGGTTGGCGATTGCGTCCTCCCCGGCTGGCGTGGTTCTGCAGTGTTCCACCTCGCAGCTCCTCGGGCTCAACGGCTTCTCTGCTCCTCCGTTCGTCTCGGCCATCGGGGCGCACGGACTCCTTCGTCGGCCTCGTTGCATCCACAGAGCCTCCCGCGGAGGGTTTGTTTGCTCCTGGCCTGATCGCTCCACGCTTTCCATCCCCTCCCTCTGGTCGGCCGAGCGCATCGCTGCAGCTCGTCATCACAACAATAGTCCCCAAGAGCGAGATGGTGGCAACGAAATTAGGAACTGGACTGGTACACCTTTTATTACCTCTAAGATGTCGTCCTTTTATGCAGTTCTTTGGTTCCCCTATTTTAGTTTGTCTGTTCTGCTTTATTTTGTATTTGTAATTTTCAATTCCTCTATTGTGTTCATTGCCTATATGGCATTGTCTACTTTGCCTCATTTATTTTCTGAAATGTTTACTTGCATTGATGTTGTGTTTTTACCTTGCTTCTATGTAGAGCACTTTGTAAACCCTGTTTTTAAAGGTGCTATATAAATAAATGTATTATTATTATTATTATTTCCCTCAGTTGTATTCATTTGCGGTGATTTTCCCGAATAACAGCAGTTATGATGACGCGTGGCTGCATTCTGCTGGAGCTCCATTTGTGAGGCTCAGTTATTTGCCTCTGAAAAATTTAATTTGCATAGGTATATTTAAGGAAGGGGGGATGCATTCACCTGTAATCTTGCATAAACTGATGCTGTAATTATATAAATGTTTTTTTGGATGTCATTTAATTCAAGAGTGTTTCTATTTTAGAATAACTAATGTATTTTCTGACATATCCCACCGACTAACTGCATTTTATGAGGGCAGCCCCAGTCACTGATTGCATAATTAGCTGCCGCATTAGTAAATCAGATGCTAATTTAATATTGATTTCAAGAGTAAATTGAATAAAAACAGCAATGCAAATTTGCCAGGTGCTTTTAAATGTGTATGACCACAAATTTCATTTGGCATATCAATCCTTCCCTTCGCTGCAAAACGGGGGTATATTTCATTCATTTTTGGTCAAACAAAATTCCACATCATGGAATTAGTGTCTAAGAAAGGATTCTCATTGACTTTCCATTGGCATTGTTTTCAACCACACAATGCGAGGTTGTGGTCACACCAGCTGTTAAAACTGTTGCATCATAGTGCATTACTCTTTATCACAAATAAAAAATAGAATTAGTAACCACAGTACCCTGTCCGGGGACTATAACCGTAGATATGTGCGCACTAACGCGGTTACAACTGGTTTCAGGTATTAAGTTATTTTTAAAATGACGTGAACTGCACTCAAACTAGAGGCTAGAAGCTATATCTGTTGTTGTTTTTTGTCTTTTTGATCACTCTTGTAAATGTTTATAATTCAGTTATTGTGTGGTTCGGTTGTTCTCAGAGATATGAATCGCAATGAGCCTGATTAAATAAAGATTAAATTAATTTTAAAAAATTTTAAAATCGACAAGAAAGCAAATAACTGTATTACCCAAAACATCAAATGCATATCTTAAAACTTACGATGGCTGGATTATTTAGCCACATCACTGCCTTTTACGTAGCTTATTTATAGAGTAGTTTTAGCAATCATCTGGAGTTGCATGTGTGTACACATGAGTCCAATATTCACTCTCTTGAAGCTGTGTTGGTCTTCACCAACGTTGTCCTGAGGAAGGTCTCTCTCTAGTTGCTAAATGTTCCACAATGTTTTAGAGCTTTTTAGCTTTTTACAGCTGCCTGCTGTAAACAATGCTGTGAGAGAGAACTGAGACAGGAAGGGCTCAGGTCAACAATGAGCTTTAAACTGACAAACACTAAGCAGACCTGCAAATTCGGTTGATATTAATATGTAGTGTTATTACTATGAGTGACCCCTTTCACATTGTCCCATTGTTTTCACATGGCCATTTTATGCATTGTTAAAAATAGATCGAGGAAATCAGCTCTACGGTTTGACAAACACATGTACAAATGCTGTTGGCCTTCTCTTGAGAGACTTTGCAAGCACAAAGACAACAGAAATCTCTCCTGAATATCTTTATATCTTCGGGATAGAATTTGTCTGCCACTCTCTTCTGTCTCTTCTTGCCTCTTGCTGCTGCACGTGCCGTGCATACAGCCGGCACCAACTGTTGACCAGACTGGAAGTGAATATCAATGTTTGGGAAGAAATGAATAGAGAAAAAAAGTATGGATTTCATTCTAATAGCAGGGATTTAGTTGTCATGAAAAAAAGAATCAAACAGTAATGAGTCCTTGTTTGAATTGTATCTTTTGCCGCAGGTTTACTTTTAATCTGCAGTTATTGCTTGGTGTCATCTGAAATGAGCGTTTCTCAAATATATCCGGCTTAAAGCCAACCAGACAGGGGATCTCGCTCGTGCAGTCGGCTGCTGTCGGCTGTCGCCGGTTAAAGTTCTCTCTCTCTCTCTCTCTCTCTCTCGCTCTCTCAAGCCGGCGAATGTGTTAATTTGTGCTTCGTCCATAATCGACTGTAAGCTTGAGAGCATGGCGGCCTCCGAGGGTGAGGCTGGCCTGCTTCCAGTCTGAGCGCCAGTGTCAGGATCGGCGAGGGGTTCATCATTAGGAGTCGTGAGCGAGGATGATTCCCGGGCAGGAAACGGTGGCTAATGGAATCGAGTGGTGACTGCGGCCCTGTGGGAGATTATACCACAGTCTGTCCGTAATGAGCAGCGTAATAGCACGATTACAGCGGCGCTTAATGACTCCGAAAACGGCCACCAGTGTTAGCGTGCGGACACCCTCCGCTGTGCATTGCTTCTATTACCTCATTAGCTGAAGCCCGGCACAATTACTGCACCGTTTATAAGCAGTCGCATGAAGCATTGGCTATCAGTTTCTGACTGTATGTATTTTGTCTGCTGTCATCCAATTTCCTGCTTAAAAGCCCATTTAGAAAGAGCAAATTCAATTGATTTCGATGTAAACCAGGCACTGAAAATCTGGACTTTTTGTGTCAAGTCCAACGTTGGTCTACTTCAACGTACAACTTCATGTCATGGAAAAATAGATTTCTTTCTTTTTTAAATCAAAACCTAAAAGGAGACATCGTATAGGCTGTGTCACACCATCCAATTATATACAAACCTGTGCTGCCAAAGCATGAACTTCTGAAACTGTGTTAATTAATTCTCTGGTTAGCAACCGAGCTAGCCAGCTCATTGAGTACGTAATGCCTTTTGTTGTACTAAAATACATAACTCATATAAAAAAAAAAAAATACATAAAAAAATAATCAGTAAAAAACAACTTCCTTTAGTTTCTTTATTACTTCTACTTTAATGTCAATCATCATTATCAGAGATTGGATGTGGCTTTAATGCAGCACAAATACAGGTAACTGTGTTATGACGGGTAAGATTAAGCACATATTGCTTTATGAATGTGGCGGCAGCTCTCCAGGGGAAATGCACTTGACACTTCCTAAGGATTCTGCTCGACACGGCTAACAGGATCGGATGTTATGTCAAGCAAAGGTGCAATTTTCATTAACCTCCAGGGGTGCCGTGATTTGAATGTGCCAGCCCAGCAATTAGTTGATTGTGACTGATTGACAACGCCACGATGAAAGATGGGAGTCGGAGAACAAGTGTGCCGTTCACTGCTGGGTTCCAGCCTCTCCGCACACCCTTCAACCCCCAACGCTCTGACCTCCTCGCTTGTCTGTTGCTCCAAGGTCTCTCTGAAAGCTCTAGGAAGTGAGGAGAGAGTGAGATTACAACTCTGAAGGTTCAGCAGTCAAACTCTGAGTAGAAATTGGTGTAAAGCTTATCCTTGTAGAAACTCATAATGTAATATCTGTGGATAATGTTTTTTTAAGTAAGAAAAAAGATATTGTAATAATCGCCCTAAAGGCTGAATTTATAATGTAATACCTTATATGCATAATGTAACAGGTTATCGTACTTTATGCAATTTTGCATAAAAAACTAAAATTTACTAATTTTACAAATATATTGTAACAAATTGAAACGTAATATGTCGGGGTATCAAGGTCTCTTATTATTAATGCTTGTCATCGGTGCAACTGGATGGGATTCCACCCAAAATCAGAGTAAATCATGCCGGTTCACCAGAAGCCCCTTCAGCTTGGACTCCAGCGGGGCTACCAGTGGCGACCACGATCCGGCTTCACTGCCACCTTCCACCTGCAGTCTGAAGCTCCAGTGGGAGGAGCAGTGGGAGGAGCAGTGAGAGGAGCAGTGGGAGGAGCAGTGAGAGGAGCAGTGGACGGAGCAGTGAGAGGAGCAGTGGGAGGAGCAGTGAGAGGAGCAGTGAGAGGAGCAGTGGGAGGAGCAGTGGAAGGAGCAGTGCTCAGCGCACGTTAGCAGTATCACTTTTTGTCCATAGTTGCTTGTAGTAACTTTAAAATGCAAATAAATGGTGTTGTATTAAAAATGCAGACTGAACCTTAACAAATTCAAATGTAATTGTTTTACAATGAATTTCGGATTATTAAAGGTTTTATATGAAAAATAAATAAAATAACTTGTAATAATAAATGATAAATGATACAATAATAATATTATGAGTTTCAACAATACAGTGGAAGAGTTAAACAAAATATTTTTGACATGTTTTGGTGTGTGTTTAGTTTATTATTTATTAAAAAAAACAAGAGGTTGAACACATAAATCAACTATTGAAATGGAATAACTAAATATTGAATATCATTTTTAACATTCAGAGAATGAGTATACAGTATTTATAAAAAAAACTATAACTACAGCAAAGGAGAGGCACAACTTGCCAGTGCATGTCCGCATTGCACTGGTAATTTTATTCAACTATGCAAACAAAATGAAGTCACAGTAATAGATGTGTAGACTGCAAAACAAATTCATAGCAATACTAGCAAATAGTGCATTACATTGGATATATTCAATTATTTATCTATCTCTCTACTGTTTATTTCCAATCAAGAAAACAGAATATTCGCTGGCCTGAAGTACCAGTAAGGTAATCACTCACTTCCTCTAATAATTACGAGTTAATTGATTTGGGAAATGGAGTATGCAATGCTAATACAGATGGCAGCAGGTCTGAATTTATGGGAAGAATACATGCGCTTTGCAACATGCCACTGAATAAAGAAAGGGACCCCCAATGACGGAGCTAGAAAGCTCTTTACCCTACTTTCCGATCTGCGTGTTGGAAGGGGATAATGATCGGTCTGAAGGCTCTGGCAGACGATATTTATCATGCTGATAAGATTCATCAATGGGCTGAAATGCGGCGTGAAGTAGCTCATCAGACGAACCTGCTTGAGCTCTCCCCGGGCGGTCACTCTCGTCTCAATGAAGCCCTCAGTCGGAGGCAATTGAGTGTATGCATCACATGCAGCTTCAAGGAGGCGCAGGGCCTAATGTGATATGATTTGCATACGCGGTTGTGCTAGACTGTCTCGCAACAAGAGACTTTGTTCTAAAAATAGAACTTCCCCCATCGCCAAAGACGGGAACCAGTCCATTTATATTTGAGACGTTCGACGGCCTAAAAGGTCGCAGCGGAATCAGAGCTGACATTTGAATACACGGTCTGCTTCTCAATTTTCTTCCACCGCCTATTTTCTTCGGCATTCCACCAGACTTGATATTGAGCTTGTGCACCTCTAACGCGGCACCTGATCGATATGCTATTGCAGCATCGTCAGGGCCATATCTGCCATTTAGATTGCAGCCGGGGCGGCCTGACATTCCTCCCTGCTCACCCCAGGGGAAGGTCCGGTCGGGCCGAGTCTCTCGCAAAATTGGAAATTTGTGGAGGTGGCATCACGGGCGTATTAATACAGCTACAGCCTCGTTCTCCGAAAAAAGGTTGTCGCCAGCGTCACCTGGAAAAAGATTTGCTGCGGGGGGGAAGAAAAGCGAGGTGGCGGGAGTTGGCGCCCGCTCTCCCTGGGAAGGCGAGAATGAACGCAGCATTAAAAATCCTTTAATTTGTTAATTGCTGCAAACGATTTCCCCAGCCAATTACCCAAATGCCACGGTGAAACATTGCAAGACTTTGCTGAAAGTGCTCAGTATCATGCCTCATGCATTAGTTATAGCAAAATGGAGAATGCAAATTGCCTCTCTTTTTTTTCTTTCTTCCCTCTCAGAGTTTTCAAATTGTTCAAGCTGCTTTTTCCTATTTATCTTTAATATCCGCTGATCCCCTAATGTGTGGAGGGGAAAAGAAAGCACTCGACAACTTTAGATCTGTTTGTATGAGCAGGAAAACAAACTGTGAGAAATGACATTGAAGTAAAATTCAGTTATGCCGGTGTTCGAAGCCATAATACTAAATTTGATATGATGATATGATTTATTATTTTTCTCTGAGCCATATTTATGTAATTCACTGCATGCATCCAATATCTGACAAGATTGGTCTGATCCAATTGCTCCTTTTTACTCTGAGGTGTGTAAAATTCATACCATTATTCAATCTTCGTGTAATGCTGAAAAAGTGTTTCCGAACGTGCGAGAAGTGAACAAGTTTCTTATGAATATCTCTTTATACGGTCTTTAGAAATTCTCTCAACAACTACAGCATCTTTCATCCCTCCTTTTCATTGTACCCTTGGTGTCAAGGGCTCCCGCAGTCACATTAGCTTGTCAAGGCAAGCCTCTTGAGCCATCTCCTCGCTTTACAATAAACAATTTTGCTTCAGGTTGGGGGAGAAAATGCTCCTAAATCAGCAATAAGAAGATCTGCAGGATTGTTCCGCAAAGGCAGCTTTACACGGTGATATTGCCAGCACCGAGATCGGGAAAAAACGTGTATTTTGATTGTCGTCATGACAAAACATTTAAAGAGCTTATTTTTCCAACCGCCGTGTCCCCTGAAAGCTCTTTATTTACACATTGCGGGCTCGGTCCCAAACTCATTCTGCATTTGTTATATTTAAGGAAATTGCTGGCCGATCGAAGGTAAAGTGCTTGTAGCAGGAGATCAGGAATGTGATCCTCAGGGCCGAGGGTAGCGCACGAATACAAAGGAGACTGCGGCGTCGAGTTGACTCAAATTTGAGGTATTAGTGTTGGTCCCATTAATCCCCGGTGGCCGATAACCTCGCGGCCTGAGCCAACTTCAGCCGTGGGCTTTGTGGATATTAATCTCCACAATGTTTGTTAGCGCCGTTGTCACATTAAAGAGAGCAACAGGATGTGTTAAAGTAATCTCTCTGGCAAATAGGAAAAATCTCAGAATCAGAGTAATGTCAGAGAACATTATGCAGTGAGAAGAGGGACTTTATCCTTTTGGTTTCAGGTTTCCTTATGTCGTATTTGTGCAATAATCATGTAAAGCCACAGGGGTCACCGTGCTACTCCGGATTGGAAAGTCAAACTCAAGAAGCAGAGGGTTGGGAAAAGCATGTGGCATATAAATATATATATATATATATTCGCTCTCTTTCTCTCTCTCTAATTATAATGAGGCACAATTCCCCTGAGAGTCAAGCTGGGCCCACAACTTTATTATACCATTTCTTTATTCCCCAAAATGAAAGCAATCAGAACGGAGAGACTGAGCAGAGAGATGCACGCCTGCTGCAGTACCTCCGTTCAGATCTGTAGCCGCCATGCGCAAACTCGATTTAAAAAAAAGCCTTGCTAGCGCACATACTTATTGGTATTGCCCAATTGAGGGATACAAATGCTTTTAAGTCTGGCAGATTCCGCCAGCTCTAACGGGCGCCCAAACCACAGAGCATCTATTTTTCATTACACGCCGTACCAAGTATTGGTACTTGGTCATATTTAGTCATATTTGTGTGTCTACCACTTTACAAATAGCACTAAATGCATTTGGAAAAGTCCCTAGCGGCAATGCATTGCAGATACATAAATGCTATTTTTTTTAATGGTTTTGAGGTAGCGGCTTGGCAGTCTCCCTCAGCACTGGGAGCCAAGACCTCTCCGGCTTTTCTTGGAGGATATCTCCATAATAGCCTCATTATTCAACTGTGAGCCCAGGCACACTCAGGCTGAAGTAATGAGCCTCTCACTAGTTGCTGAGTATCACCTTTTTGCAAGAGGTTGCATGGAGAATGCATCCTGATTAGAAGTGCTGTTTAGCCATTGTGTAGCGGAAATGCAGTTACGGTCATGATCTTCCTTTTTAAAAAATGTTTTATTTCTTTTAAAAGCGGGACCGGGTGATTCAAGAGCAATTGCTGCAAAAAATCCCAGCCAGGGACTGAAAAGTCTCATACTCTCCTTATGAAAATGCCTTTATGTGTTTTTCTGTCTCACACAAGCGACCAGACCCAATGAGGACAAAGAGTGAAAGAACTCTCTCGTATATTATATGCTACCAATATGTATGTGTAATGTGATGATAATAACGATGTTTGTCAGTGTGTGTGGAAAAGGGACCACATTTCCGAGGGAGCTATACAGTACTTCTTTAAATATGACAGAAAAAAAAACATGATTTGATGATCATGTGCCAATCAGATTTGATAAGAATTCTTACACAGTCGTATTACTGTTATTTACTTCAAG
Organism: Cyclopterus lumpus; assembly: GCF_009769545.1. Taxonomy (NCBI): domain Eukaryota; kingdom Metazoa; phylum Chordata; class Actinopteri; order Perciformes; family Cyclopteridae; genus Cyclopterus; species Cyclopterus lumpus. The sequence goes on along the minus strand of NC_046969.1, from coordinate 5,963,146 downwards.
AAATTAAGAAGAGCCATTATCTGTGAGTTTGCAGACACTGAATCTAAATTCATTGGATCTGGGCTATGCTAAAGCCATGCACAGCTCAAACGGCATCACAGTTTAATTAATCATCATGGGTCTGTCTTGCGGGTTTGTCTAATCATTAAGTAAATGTCGCACACTGTTACACTTTCCACATGACAAAAGATGCTTAAGTCATCTCACATTACGCCCCCCCCCCCTTATGGGTATGACTTAAAGTGTCATACATTTACATAATCTGTCCTTATGTAAGCATCCAATTATCGCTCTTCTCTCCGTGGTTGGATGCCGAGAGCTCGCTGTCTAGAAGCTGTGGTCCCTGCTTGCCACCTGTGTTCCAGTATAGCAGAAACATGACGGATAGCCCCACTGTAAGGCCCCGGGGCCCTCTCAATCTGTGATAGATACCCTAACACAGACGCCTGCTTGTTGTGCCTAGGGTTACCACCCCAAACCTGTTGGGGGGGTTCCTAATTAACCTGCGTTTGGGACACGTTCTGACAGGATGTGTGTGTCTTTACAAATGGAAGGGCACAGAATCACAATGGTTCTCTCAAGTACACATCTACTGCTATTATATATATATAATACAGATGTATATATATATACTCAACTTGCATCCAGGACATATGTTCAGATTTGTGTAGCTCTTAATGGTACCTTTCGTGTTTGCTTTAAACCTATTTTCGTTCGATAATGTGTCGAGTCAATGTCTCAAAGGGCTTTTCAGAACCACAACAGCAACGGTTCGTGACCCACCTCAAGCTCTTTAAAAACAGCAAACAGCAAAACAAAAAAACAAATAGCAGAATGCAAAGAAAATAAATGGAGGTAACCTCAGGAGAGGCAACCCGAAGACAGACGGTGGAGAGTGCAGTAGAAGTCGTGGGTGGATAAATAAAGAAATAAATTCTTGTCTTAAAAAACTGAACAAAAAAATTAAATATTAGTTATTCAGCTCTTTGTCCTGTTTTGTCTCATTGTTCTTCTTCCTAGAGCAGTAATGCTGCTGTGGGTTCAACTGCTTCAACTCCAATATTACCTTTCACCAAGTTCCTATGCTCAAAAGCGTATGAAACGTGAAGAGAGTTAAGGTAGTGTGCCATAAGAGAGACTACATTATTTCATATTTGTTGTCTATGTTCTCAAAATGAAATGTTTATGTTAGTTGGTCCACAGTTTGGCCCAAGCAATTAATGGATTAGGGGCTAATCCATGAATGATGCTCATCATTGGCATCTTAAAATATTGTAAAATGAATTGTATAAAAAATGCAAGTGAAATGTTATTATATTATTTTTTTATTAACCTAATGATGATGTTTTAAACAAAGTGAATGAAACATAAATGAAGAAGAAGAACCAAATGTCTTATAAGCAAACAAACAAATATTCTATTTACTCTCATTTTAAACATTCCTGATAACTATTTTAAATGCTTTTCCTTCCTATTAAAACATTTGAAAAGCACACTTCTTTATTTATTTTAAAAGAGTGAATCATAAAAGAAAATTTGAATCATGCAATGCTTAGATTCATTCAACAGGAAACATCTACATCAAGGAAGTAAAGGTACTAATTTATGAGGTCTTTATACTGCAGTGTGAACTAAGCCTTAGAGACAACAGCTTGCACACATACAATCTCACTAAACGTATGCTTGATCATGCATCTCTGTGCCGTCACATACACTTAACAATGCAGGCCGTCATTTATTGGAGATTAATCCTCGTTCCATACAGTGTCGGGACCTGCACTTTGCCTTTATTCATCGTCATTAAAGGGAAGAGATTGAAGAGCAGGACGAGTGAGGACAAAAGAGCACGGAGGCGATGAAATATCCAGTAAATGGTGATATTGCGAGGGGAGTCAGAGAAAACTGGGTGAGGTGTAAAAAAAAAAGAAAAGAAAACTAATTAACCTTAGACAGATGAAAGCAACAGTGGACAGGACTGGAATACAAAAGGTGAAGACAGACAAAGAGAATGAGATGTTCCAGGTTAGATTCTAACACCTTGGTGTTCAAGTAATACTCCAATATGTGATGTTAAAGTATAGGTCGCAGGAACAGAACGGACCGGAGGGAGAGAAAAAGTGTGGTTTGAACCAGCTGTGTGACAGAAACAGACACACGGGTGGAGGGGAATAAAGATGGAGAGGTGTGGAGAGATTGAAGCTTCCTCTTTTAATGAACCCTACAGCACCAGCGCTCCCCACCATGCTGCAGCCCCTCGATGCTGCCCTTGCTGTCAAGACCATGTCCGAGCTGTACAGGGCAGCGGTGACAGCTGAAGCAGAGCCCACTTTGAAGTCCGGAGTGCAGCAACAGGGTAGATAATGACCCCGCCAATCTCCTCCCACCACCCTGTCTGCTTCCCTTGGCCTCCGTGCCGGCCAGAGATGGAGGCCTAATGAGCATACTTTTCTGAGCAACTTTCACTGAAGGCAAATGCATTAATTCTTGATCCGCTTTCCACCCTTTATAGTGCTCAGTCTTCCGAGGGAGCGAGGATGAGTCGGGGTGAGGAAGAGTCACTAATACATGCTTCAGAAAAAGTAGAAAAAAAACACAGACAAAAGTGGAGGAGACAGGACACAGTAATGGTAAGATGGTGAGAGAGATCTGGGTCCTTGCTATAGCGTTGTCACCGAGAGCAAGAGAGACAAGGTTGAGAAGCACAAATGACTGCTGGATTTAATGATATCGAGGCAAATAAGCTTCGGTCTCCTTCCCGAACAGTTACAGGGGCGGCTGTCCGTTATCTGGCGTGATTAATTTACGTTTACCTGCTTAAAATCCCAACCCAGGAGCCGCCCAAGGAAAGAAGTTGAATGCTTCTTCATTTAAGCTGTCAGGGTTACAAAGAGGAGAGGTAATCCAAATCAGCTCTGCCAAGGACAGCTGCTTCATCACAATTATAACAAAGTGTGTGTCTGCCGCATCCATACCTGAGGCACTTTGAACAGGTCGAGGCTAATCAATGTGTAGATATTCCCGCCGGCGGCAAACGGCCTCACTTTACTTCCAGATGACGTTTAATGTTAACTAAAGTTCCCGCTGTTGTTCCATTAGCGGGATCAAGTTTAATATGGCAAACTAGAACCTTCGTGGTGAAATGATTCCTCATGAGAAAAGCTTCGGGGAGATGCGCGAAAAGAGAGAAATCAACTTCTTGGTGTCAGAGTTGCGTTTAAATGATGACAGATAATAGCAATTTTTGTAGGTTTAGACGGGGCTCATTTTTTCTCCCATTACCTCCGGGTGAGGAAAAAAACAATTACCGCCTCCACCACAGAGGAAACACTCATTTCATGCTTGGTAAGCATTTTTTAACTGTTAGCATATCTTCAAACAACAGGTTCAGATTCTGAAGCCTATTTCCACATATTTGAGTCTGTTTTATCTGAGAGTTTCTTTTTCTGTACATCAGATGATGAATGGTCTGTTGTTGCCCTGAGAGATCTTTACCTGCATGACACTGTATATCACATGATAAGCAAAGAAAACACAAACGTGCTATCAACTCTACCAGGAATTGTACCTCGGGGTCCATACATCAAGCTATTTTAAGGCACACACGTTTCAGACAGAACAAATAAAACTGAGCCCTGAGGGAGGAACCAGTATGAAATGTCTCAAAACAGCTGCTGCTTTCATCGCAGAGTACCCATTGTTTATTGCCTTCCCAGCATTAGTTAACAATAACCATTTGAATTGGAAGGTTATGGTCTTGGTGAAAACTGAAATACCACCGCTTGGTCAGTGTCCCCAAGCTTCAAGCTATGATGCACTAAACGCCGAGTGGCACTGACCAAACGGCAGTATTGGGAGTAAGAATGGGTTGGCTCTGCAGATCTGGGATTTTGTTTCATGTTGCTGTTAAGTTTTCCAAATGTGCATTTTCCAGATGTTATAGCCATGCAGTTATATAAACGGGGGGTAAAACAAATATAATACAATACAGTAACGACAATTCGCAACAGGTCAATTCCCTAACCAGTTCCCAATTGGCATGCAGGACATTGGGGAGCCTTGCAATTTTACGAGTCAAAGGTCAATTATATGCATTCATGTCAGTTTATTTTGTATCGTCTAAAATCACAAATTTGCCTCAGAGGGCTTTATAATCTGTACACGTACAACATCCATGTCACATGACCTCACATCGGATCAGGAAAAACTTTCACTGGGAAAAAAAGGGAAGAAACCTTCAGGAGAGGAACAGAGGAGGATCCCTCTCCCCGGATGGACAAAAGCAACAGATGTCATTTGTACAGAATGAACAGCGTTATGAATAATGAGTAGTAGGAATGGACCACAATCCAGATAACCACGATCCATGAAACAGAAGGAGGAAGAGAGGAGGGGCATGGAGGCAGGAGGCAGGGCCACGGAGGCAGGGCCCATGAGGCAGGAGGCACGGCGAAGGAGGCGGGGCCAAAGAGGCGGGAGGCCAGGCCAGGCAAACAAATAATACTGTTGGTAAATATACATATTATCCCACCCTATCTGGCTTCCTGAGCTGCCCTGTTGTCATGGCGGAGTCTGGATGTGGGAGTAGGGATGGGTATCGTTTGGTTTTTTTCCCATACCGGTGCTAAACCGATACTTTTAAATCGATACCGGTGCCTAAACTGATACTTCTTTTTTTTTAAACACAAAACAACGATTGTTGACATTAAAGAAAGGCTTTTCTTTTATTGCCAACGCACATTTATTTCTTCAACCTGAACAATATATTAACTGTTTAAAAGTATATTATAAATATAAATAATACAATATACGTGGCTTGAAACTACAGCTTCAAACTTTTTAACTTTGAACAATAACAACAGTTTACAGTATACTTAAATACATATAAAGAAATACAAAACACACAAACACACTGTATACAGCTTCAAACTTCAGCAATTCTTTTGCAGAAATATGAGCATATTTGGCTTCTCTGGCAAAATACGACACCTCTCCTGCACAGGAGAAAACCCTCTCAGATGGTGTCGATGAGGCCTGTACACACAGGTATGTGTCTGAAAGTGCAGACTTCATCCACCACCAGGCTGCAGGGTCTGGTCCTGATGGGATTGAAGGCAGACTTTTGTAGATTTCAATCTCTTTCAATCTCTTTCTGGACCTTCAGGACCTTCTGGCTCTGCCTTTAGTGGTCCTGAAGAAGCTCTCGGTCCTCATCCTCCAACAGCTTCTCTAGGACTGACTTATTGGCACCACGAATACATAGAAGTAGTGTTTAGATAAACATGCTTCAAAAGAAATGCACTAATTTGAATAAATAAAATACATTGGAGGATATTTATTAGTCTTTTTGACGAATTGTATTAAATGGAACAGATCTTATAGATATCTTATACAAATGTTGTCGCTGTTGAATTTGGAGAGACAATGATATAAACACAAATAATGTTAAATATGTACACGCAACAGAAGCATCACTGCACATGCCATCGCTAGTTTCATTAACGTTACACTGACTTGCAGGTAGCCGTTTGCTAGTATCTAGCAAGCTAAGGTAGGCTGGCTAGCTTAAACATGGTTATAATGCCTAATTTATCATGTGTTGTTATTAGGCCTACTTTCATAAATGCAAGACTTGCTATCAACGTTACGGTACTAACCTGAGTTAAGGCTGCTGTTGTCATCATCGGTCTTCTCGTTTCCAGGGGGACCGGTCTCACCATCGCCAGTGCCAGGGAGCTCCCAGACTGCCCGCCGATGTGCTCGGTACGGGCTGACGCTCCCGGTCGAACACGGTGCATCCCTCTGCTTTCAAGTGGATGTTATACGTTGCCAGATGTTTCATTACATTTGACGTGTTCCCCCCCTTTACACGCAATTATTGTGTAGCATTTTGGGAAATATAGCCACACTTTTGACCGTTTACCTTTCGGCATTTTCTCCGTTAAAAGGTTGATGGCTAGCTAGCTGCTATAGCTATATAAACGATAGGCTATCGTTACCTGCTGCGGGGCGGAGTCATCGTGTAGTGTAAGCAAAGTATTTAAATCGGCTCAGGCACCGAAAGGAACCGGTACCATATTGGCACCCTAGGTGGGAGTGGCAAAAGGCTCAAAGGGGCTGCTCTCCCAGGCTCAGCTCTCTCTCTCTCTCTCTCTCTCGCTGGGCAGCCTCAACATCTTCTTATGGCCTCCGCGTCTTTGTGGTTTGTTTTGGGTTTACATAATGTTCCAGCATTCATACACGTCACTGACTTCTTCCGTACATCCACAGCCCGTGATATTTTTCCTTTTGAATCATTTATGAATGTTGGGCTCTTCTCAATTACAAAATCCAGATTTTGTTGCGCGTTACTTTTTTGTCCGGTTTCACTTTGCAATACTAATCTCTCCTGTTGTGTCAGCTCCCACCCGGTGTGTTCCTCGTCTCCATGATTGTCCACACCTGTCCTCAATTACTCACCTGCCCCTGATTTCTCTACCTGCCTACCTCGTTTATTTACTGCCTTGTTTTCCCTGTTCATCTGCCAGATTGTCTTTTTTCATCCCGGTGTGTTCATCTCTTTTCTGCCTCCCTGCCGTTGGTTTCTATATATTTTTGGCATCACTGCCTTCTCCTTGCATGGTTTTGTTTGCTGCTCTTGGAATCATTACCTGCAGGAACACCTGCTTCTCAGTAAAGACTCTGTTAATTAAACTCGCCTCATGTCCCGTGTCAATCTCTCCATCTGAGTCTCAGTAACACCCAGAATGGTTAAATCTAAACTAAGACTGTACGAGCAGCTACAGGGCAATGTCGTTAGGGGAAATAATCAGGGCATCCCCAAGGTTATAATAATTCTTCCTCGGGGGGGATATTGAGTATTGATTTTTCTGCCATTCCATGGCAGTCCATTCAATAGTTATTGAGACATTTCACTCAAAACCACAAATGTCAACCCAATTGGGCTGCCAGTGGAAAAGTCAATATCACCATAGGCATTAGGATCCATGCTTTTTTCTTCTGTACTGAATTGAATCGCAAAAAAAATAAAATAAACGTCAACCTCATGGATGTGGTAGATTAAAAGGCAGGGGGGGTTCACCAAAGTCTGAATGTATCATCTTCTGGGGACCATGAATGTCTTCCCCAAATTCCATGGCATTCCTTCAAATAGCTATTGACATACGTATGTCCCATATCCCGAGAGACATGCTGCAGCTACCTAGTAGACATTTAATTACATCTGAGGTTATAGTACGTCTACCAGAGGACCCTGTTTTAAGCGCTCGCGTCAGCAGCCGCTCGCCACTCTAGAGCGACCTTGAGCAAGATGCTCCATGCCCAGCAGCTCTCGCTGCACCTGCACTCTCACCTCCCCTCTTGGAATATATGGCGAAAAGAGAAATATCCCATATGGGATCAATGAAGGATATTATTATTATTATTATTATTATTATTATTATTATTATTATCATCCTCACACACTCCCTGAACACAATGAAACTGCAGCACAGCCAGAGGGAATCAAGGAAGTGTTTTTAGAAGATATGCGGCGGCTCCACAACCATCCTCGCCAGCAGGCTTACTTCCTTATCAGTATTTTAATTTGCCGATGTGCAATTGGACAGACTGCAAATGCTCCTCTCGCCGACTGGAGCCGGAACCCTCCGGAAAGCCTTCTGCTCCAGTGTCTCCACGCTGCTCAACACATGGCAATAGATCAAGCACCTGTTTCTGCCCGTCACATGTGTGCGCTCAAACCTCTCTGGCTCTTATCTGGCCGACAGTTACAGATGACCATGCATCCGGAGCCTGATGCAGATAATGAATGAGCGAGTCCGACCGCGTGTGTGTGTGTGTGTTACTTTCTCTCCCTTCCAGTCTTCAGATGAGCAGTGTGGGGAGTTATTATTAAACCACAGCATCTCCACAGCCTGTCCAATGGTTGAGAACACTCTGCTCTCATTAAATAAGCCGAGGAGCATCACACGCGTTCCCCACTCTCGCTTCATTTCCTACACTTTCTTCATCTTGCACTCGACTGTGTCATAGTTTTCATGTTTTTCTTTTCATTAGCCACCCGAAATCTATAAAGTGAAGACTGGGTTTGGGATCTCTCGAGCTGGCACAGCACCACTTTGCTGTCTTTACAAGAACTTCGAGAGGAGAGCGCGGGGAGAAACATTTACTCATTCTGTTTGCAGCAAAGGGGGATGGGCTCCCTTTGATTGTAATCCTATCTAGGCCAGCGCACGACACTGGAGACTTCTTTCCCTGAATCTTAGTTCGGAAGGATAAACAGGAGATGGGGCTCAACGGTATAGCATGTTTTTGTTTTTTTAGCTAATTTTGCTGCTATGCATCCTACAAAAACTTCACACAGATAAAAGTAGTTTCATTGTTGTTTTTCCGGCGTTGTTGTTCTGGCTTTAGGGTATAATGTTGTAAAGCAGTCTGCTCCTGCTTCCGCTTCCCAAAATGCTTTCTTTAAATAAGTGGTGCTATTCTAATAATGCCACTGGCACAAAAGCCAGTGACGGATTTGAGGCGTACATCTCGATGCACCGTGTTCATACAGTAAATGCTCATCTCTAGATGCTCAACGCGCACTCAAAGCTAAGATGGACAGACAGCAGGTCTCCCACTCTCACACAGGGAGACACCGCTTTTGAAATGGTTTTCAGCGGGGCAATTTTGCAGAAATCCGCCGAAGTGTAATTGATTCAATTTGTTTTTTGTATGTATATTTATATATATATATATATATATTTGTTTTATTAAATCAAAAAACCAGAGCAGTGTGAAACGAAAGTATGAATTATTCATAAACATACACTTAAGGATCACAAAAGGCTTTCCGTGGCTGGGGGCCTGTGTAGTCGGTAGACTCTCCATCCCTACTCGCGCTATCATTACAGCCTGTTCATCAGCCTGACTGTCTGCTCAGTCGCAGTTAGTTTTCATGTCAGGTTCCTCTCAAAGCCTCAGAAGTCCAAATATTTTCCACACTGCGCAGTAGATGCCACAGCATGTATCGCCATGGCTGCCGGTGCGTTTAAGCTGTATTGAGAGCTCGTAGAGTGTGCACACGCATATATAATAAAAACAAGCAGCTCCTCCCTCCACTCTCCAGTGAAGTCATTTAAAAAGTAATGAGGAGAAGATTCATGCAAGTCGATCTTACATGCAGCAGGCGAGCATTCTCTCTCTCTCTCTTTCTTTCTTTCTTTCTTTCTTTCTCTCTCTCTCTCTCTCTCCTGTTGAGGGAGTGTCTTCATGAGGGCCATCCCGATGACATGGTGCGTTATGAGACATAGCTATTCATCACATTTACCCTACTTAGCATCAGCAAACACATGAATTATATAACACGACTCACAATGACATAACATAATCCAGCGTTGTATTAAAATCCTCTAATAAAGAAACATTACACACTTCTGATGACGTCAATATGACAGTTGTGATTATAACATTTGCTGCTGTCTTTTTTTTTCTTACCAGCTTTTGAATTCTTCACTATATAATACATTTAGGGTCTTGGATTACGCGTCATTTTTAATTTTTTAATTGTGAAAAAGGGTGACGACTGCAGGAATCAGTAACGGTGACACTGGAATGTTGGTTTGTTGGGTTTATTCTAGCTGAGGTTTGGTGCAATTGATTGTATAAAACAAATGTTTATCTGTAAATTACCCGGATGTAGATTAGGATTTACATATTTCCCTTGCTTTGTTTACATTACTATTACTATTTATGTCAATGCACATGGCATATGTCGTATGCATTGCAGAGAGCATTGAGGCAGTCGAGGAAAGTTTGAGTTGTGAGGCCGATCATCGTCACTGGAATAAAGAGATGGGGAAAACAGCTCAATAAGTTATTGACACAATCATTTAATGTCTGTCAGAATACAAACAAGCACGCTCCCATGTTAAATGGGATTGACATTTTCAGTGTCCTAATTTCAAATGCTTTTAGATTATTGGGTCAAACTTTTACAAGTGGTCTTTTGTTGATGCTGAAATGATAGTATGTTGCTGTTCCCTTTTGAATCCTATGGATACAGATTTAAAAACGTGTAGTATCTTAAGATCACTTAAGTTCAGTCAAACATGCTAAAAATGAAGAAGTAAAAAACATGAAGTTCTTTACAAAAGGAGTACAAATATAGATTTTCATGTCTCTAATCAAGTGTTGATTTCGACCTGTGATACAACTTGAGGTGGTGAGTAAGACTATTGAGGCATGTTAAATTGCAATTAAAATTGCAAAAAATTGCAGTTCAAGCAAAATGGTTGCATAGAAGCATTTGAATACAAAATTAAGTTGGGACAATTAGATGACTAGAACATTGGATATAATCAGGAGCAGTTTAACTGCAGCATTGCTGCTTTGCCTCTTGCAGACGCAAATAGAAGCATAGGAACAGCACCAGTGTTACAGCAATGGAGTTTAATAAAAAAGACCACTCCTGTGTCAAATAAATGGGAAAGGTTCACACATTTTAATATGATGTATTGCCATTGTCACTTATATATATATATATATATATATATATATTGCATTACAATGATAGCATGTATTTACATATATAGCGTCACAGAGATTTCAAGTGTTAAATGTGTCCAATTTATGCTACAAAAACTCATTGATGAGTAGAATAAATCAAAAGCTCATTATGCACAGAGCACTGCACACCGCACTGAGCTGGGAAATGAGTTGTGCCGTTTGCTCACTCTGCATGTACAGTGTAACAATTAGCTGAAAAGCCCATCTGCAGTCGGCACACTGACTGCCTCTTTTTCAGACATAATATGTCCTTGTTTATTCCACCTTGGAGGTGACTTCTCATCAATATTGCTGCATTTAAAACAATAATATCACATCTAATAGCCACATCACTGGAGTGTTTCGGGGGATGAACCTCTGAGCTCCTGCTGTGATGTACAATTGGGGAGAAATGTGTTCTGATGAAGGCAAAAAGAAGAAGATGAGCAGCGGGAGCTGTATCCATGATGTACCACACATGCAAGGGTGTGTTTTAACTCTTTTTATTACCTCACTGTTCTCTTTTCATTTATTCTAGATTCTACAAGATTTCAAATGTAGGGTTTAATCACTTAAGGTGCAGTGTATTTTTTCAGAATACATTTTTTATGATTTTTCTGAACTTAAAGGGGTGGCAGCCTCCATGATTCTTTTTTGGAAAGTGTTCTATATAGCACAGCTTGAGTGCATTGACTGTTAACCCACTACATCTAACATTACATTATTACATTACATGTCATTTAGCTGACGCTTTTATCCAAAGCGACTTACAATAAGTGCATTAAACCATGAGTCAAAACAGAACAACAAGAATCAGGCAAGTACAATTTCTTCAATAAAGTTAAACTACAAAGTGCTATCAGTAAGAGACATTTAAGTGCTACCAAAGTACTACCATGGTGCTACCTTCCATATTCAAGGTATAGTTGAAAAAGATGTGTTTTTAGTCTGCGACGGAAGATGTAGAGACTTTCTGCTGTCCTGATGTCAATGGGGAGCTCGTTCCACCAATGAGGAGCCAGCACAGCAAACAGTCGTGACTTCGTAGAGTGTTTAGCTCGAAGTGACGGAGCTACAAGCCGATTGGCAGAAGCCGAGCGAAGTGAGCGAGGTGGGGTGTACGGTTTGACCATGTCCTGGATGTAGACCGGACCCGATCTGTTCGCAGCACGGTACGCAAGTACCAACGTTTTGAAGCGGATGCAGGTGGCCACCGGTAACCAGTAAAGGTCGCATAGAGGAGCGGAGTAGTGTGGGTAAATTTCGGGAGGTTGAAGACCAGCCGAGCAGCTGCATTCTGGATGAGCTGTAGAGGTCGAATGGCATCAGCAGGTAGACCTGCCAGGAGGGAGTTACAGTAGTCTAGACGTGAGATGACCAGAGCCTGGACCAGGACCTGTGCCGCTTTCTGAGTGAGAAGAGGTCGTATTCTCCTGATGTTGTACAGCATGTACCTACAGGAGCGTGTATCTTACAAGGTAAATAAGATGTAATATAGTGTACATACAAACTCAACCGCAAAGCTTTAGATTTCAACTTGACTTGCACAAAACTCTATAATCTTCAAGAAACACTACAGTCAATCATCTCCTTTAAAGCCTACCTGATCAAACCTGTTGCCTCACATCTCACATATGTTGAACATTAGCATAGACATAAATTAAATAATAATAATTCTATAAATTATAAATTAAACTACTGAACAAGCTTCAACAACGGGAGCTCTGTTTTAATGTTTTCTTAAAAAAAGTGTGAATGGCACATTGAGGTTTTGCTTTCCCCTGCAACATAACTAATCAAGTTAGATGCTATATTCTTTGTGTTTATTAAGCAAACAGAAGTACAAAAACTACAACTTTCCTCAATAACTACTCAAGAATGAAGAAAGGCATCCATTGCACATCCATTGCACAAAAACCCGACACTTTCAGCCTCGTAACAGCTCATCCGAAACTGTACTTCCTTGGATACTTCCATGAAAATGTTCTGTGCCGCAATGACATGCGACTTTAATTCAGCCTAAGGGAAGTGAAGAGCCCTGGGTAAAGGAATATCAATGTTTGAATGATGATGCCTGATTGTTGCTGAAGACAGAATGTGTAGCTATCATCTCAGGGGATTGTAAGAGCACCTGGCCCTTCACTCTTTTTTTCCGAGAGGCAAGTAAATGACCCTTTTCAACATAAGATGGAGGTGCCGGCTCATTGTAAGCAATTTCGTCGAAAATGCTGCATATTATTACAAGACAATTGGGTCTGAGCTGAATCCGGGGAAGGTTATCAGGCGGGACGAAACTCAGCAGTTCCATTTCGACCATTAATCATTCTGATTATTTCTCAACAAAGAGTTTAGGCTGAAGACGAGGTGGTGTGGTGTGGGGGTTTGCCTCTCATTAGCCAAGGAGAAATCACGTCTGCTCTGGTGAAGGGAAAAAAAAAATACAAAAATCTTTCTTGGGGAACCTGCGCGAACATCTGGACCGTGAAAATGGAGCAACAACAACGATCATCCTGCCAAAACTCCACATTTGTTCGGCGGCACAACATTGAGCCAACCCATCTGTTCCCCAACACATCCGGATATTCAAGTTAATCACCATGACTGCTATCATCAGCTCCCGTCATTCGGGAGGGCTGTTCTTCTGAACTCAATACATAGGCAGGACCACAAACTTGTGCGTTTCATAGGCTGGTATAAACAATGCTGCATGTGTGGATGGGGTGAAAAGGCTGAAAACAAAGCAGCACAACTGTTTTTCTCTGGAGTCTAATTATGTCTCCTTTCTCTGTTTGTTGGACAAACAGCACAAGCAGATTGGATATTATTGCATTGGTATGAAGGCAAATGAATACGCTCACATTTCAATATTCATGAATTGAGTAAGGCATATTGGGAATTTCATCCTGTTATCCACAAGCACATATAATGAATGCTGCAGTATTTACCACAAGAAAAGTTAGACTCAAGGTTTTGAGATGAGCAAATATGTCTTCAATATGGATAGAAATGAAATGAAAAATGTGAGTCTGCATTAATTTGAATGTTGAATTTACCTTTTGCATGCAGCTATTCATGGTGTTTTTCATTCATATTAGGCCTACTGAAGGCTGTTGATTGGGAGATTTTTTATTATTTAACTTGAAATACAATGTATGAAACTGCAATACTGTAGTTGCAAAGTAGATCAGCTGTTTTCTAGAATAGTTTTATTGTTGTATCATGAATACTAATGTCCTGACATTTTCTTTATGGAATCCTTTTTCGACACTGAGGGGGAAAAAAAGATACTGACCTTCGGAGAGATAAAGTAATCAGTCACATCTTGCTGTGAGAAAAGCAGATAGACAGTAGGCTATGGCCCCCACCTCAAATTTCAAAAGGAGTCTGACCATTCAGGTGTCTGGAAAAAAAAAGGCTTTCAAAGAGAAAAGGAAAACCTTTCTTGACAGCCAGGGTCTGATTCTCTTTCAAATATCATCTGCTTGACGGCACACATTACGCTATTGTTCCTCCCCTTATCTGTCATTCGAATCGGTCTTTCTGTCAAATTTTAATCCCCCTATCTGTCGCAGGATGGCTAAATGGCTTCCTCCCTGTGGGTTTGATGTCATTCCTGCCCTTTAGAAATGGAACGAAACTTCCAAAACGGAGTCCAAACAGAGAGCACCACAAACCGTGATTGTGAGTGCCACTGACATGTTGGAAGCGAGCCGAGGCCGATCGCCTTTCATCTTTTTTCATCTTCATCACTGGCTCCTGTGTGTAGGCTTTTGTAAAGGCCTCCGTCTGAACACTGGCTACACTGTCCATTTACAACCACACACAACACTGTCTCGCCTTTTTGTTTGGATGTTCATGACAATATTTAGTCATGCTAAATAAGGTGCTTCTTAAAATCAGGTCACTAAACACTGGTTACAAAGTCAATGTAAACTATGACACATTACAATGCCCTGCTATTTGTTAGGATGGCCTTTGTCAATATGGTGCTGCTTAGAATCTTTAATCCAACTGTTGCCAGGCTAGCCATGCTAAATTGCTAGTTTACTGAGCTAGCATATATTGAAAAAAAAAAAAGAATAAACACTGGCCACTCTGCAAGTACTGTTACCCGCAATATTGTCTTTGAGGCTATCCCAAATAAACCTACTCCTGTTCAATACGGTGCTATGATACGTTAAGCTACTAGCTAGTTCAAGGAAACTAGAGTTTGCTGCCATTGTTTCTCTTTATAAATTTACAACGTTTTTGGCTTCTTTTAAAAAATTCTAACGAACATAACACATAATCCCCAAAGTTTGTATGCATAAAAGAAGAGTTTATGTTTTATAGGTCTGTTTTACAACAGTGTTTTCAGGCGGAGACATGTGGATAACATTAAAAATTCAAACTGTAAACATACAAGATTGTATGAGGTACTGCTGAGGTGCCCTCATTACCCTCAAAACTCAAGAAACCGATCAAAGACACATTTTTTAGACTCTGAGACCTATGAAGGAAAACTGATCATTTTTAATTTCATAAAATTGTTGGAACGCTTTTTGCTCAACCAAAAGCAGATTACAGCAGCCCGGCTGTTTGGCCATTAAGGAATCTGGACCTGTATTTGGTTTCTGACAGGTGTGAACACTTGTCACGTCTGGTCCCTTGCTGTAGGCTGTGTAATTGAATGTTGGCAGGCTGAAGACACGTCCATGAGCTAAGTGACTAGGAGAGCTGGCCTTTCAACCACCCTGTCACTTCGACTTTAATAACACCCAACAGTGAGCTCATTACACTGTACGAGAATCTCTAGTTGTTACATCTGCACTATTTCAGGAATTTCTGCACACATTATACGCAAAATATGTTTTTTTTTTCTTTTTATGTAATTTTGATATTGTGACAAATTATAACAAGGTCTAATATTTATGTAACCGCTGTTACCATGGGTTTTGTATCTCCTAACTGTAAGGCAAATAATTTCACTAAAGAAAAGTCACTTTTGGCCACTACTTTTAGTTTCCACTCAAAACTGCACAAGTACTGTTGGGTTGTTTGTCATGCTAACACACACAGATTATGCAGGTTAGTGTGTCTATACCCACATGTAGTTTCCCACATATTTGAGTGTCTGTGAAGGTGTTACACTTAAGAGATAGCATTTTGCCCAGCATAAAAAAATTGGCTCCAGGGCCTAATTCATAATGGTTGTCATTGAATTCAAAACCCATTAAATCAATGCCTTATTGTGTTTGATTTATTGGCAAATTAAATGATCCAATTTGAAGTCAGCTGGATGCAATAAAATTGGGATTTATGTATCTATTTAAAATCTTAAACTGCTGCATGTATTTGTTTTTGTCAATCCATTGTCATTTTTCATTTTCATGTTTGTTGGGATGTTGTTTTCTACTTTTCTCCAACTGTGACCTGTTTGGCAGGTGCAATCAGCATATGTTATCCTTCCATCTGGTGCTGGATAATATCACTGCAATATCGCCGTTCCCTCGGTAACTGCAAGTCATCAGTGTCGTGAAGAAACCTTCCATCTGTAGAAAGTTAACTTTTTCATTGAAAAAAAGATTGATTCACCCCATCTCAGTCGTTTGGCTGCGCTCCAACATTATGAAACCTTTTCTGCACACGGAAGATAATGTCAGCTGTCAAATGCAGTAAAAAGAAAACAAACTGCCAAAAATGTGAGATAGCAGCAGGTTTTTGCAGGACACCAGCGATGATGACTGGAACTGTTTTGTAATCTTCCACACTCAACCTTTCAAGCCATTATTCATCAGCACAGTTCTGTGGCTTGAAGGAAATTAATAACTCTGCTCTCAGAGAAATTAATGCGTCTTGCTCGGAAATGCTAAGCCATGAGAAAAGTATTATATAAAAATCACACTTTAATCCTTTTCACTGATGTAATCAGCCAAATGGCACACATCTGAAATCTGATGCTGGAATTGGTCTCTCTCCAAAGTACACTCGACGCTCTGGACTTTCCCTCTGATGGTAGCCAGCCAGCCAGCTGTGTGTTCTGCGCGTAGTGCCAGATGCTCTGAGCTCAGCACATGGTGGCCCTGGGATAGCTCTGGATATGAGGCATTGATTAGGCGTAAGCATGTTGCAGCATAGTACAGACCCTTTGCCAGATTTGGATTAAAGTTTTTTTTTTAACCCTGTTGAATGTCTTCCATGTTAAAAATATTTAAATCGTTTTGATTTGCTCCCTTTGGCCCTGTTCGGCGTCCTGAAACTGGGCTGCCCGTGGCCTCTGGCAGACCTGAATGTCTCTTCAGCTTGAAAACCAATACAAACATGGAATGTTCTTCATGGAGCTGTTGTCGTTATGTATGACTCAACTGCAGATGTTATCCTTAATTTAACCTTCTCGTTTGCAGTTGTTCCTACGCCTGTCTGTGTTGGTGACAGTGTCAACATTTTGACTTGACATTCCTAAATCATAATATAAATGTGAAGCCACAATTATGAGATACAAATGGCACACATCTGAACCATTTGTACACAATGTTTTTGACTCATGAGACCGTAAGACGTTTTTTTTTACATCTAAAATTGGTATGACAAAATTGAGTATCTAATAATTTGGATTTAGTAAAAAGCTGTAAACAACTGCAACCCACATGTCGCTGATGTTCAGCATGTGGAGGTCAGAGACCGAGCTTTAAGGGAAAAAACATACTCTGATATGCTGTCTAATATCATCAGTCTGTGGTTTTTATCTTGTTCCATAAGTTATTACGTAATGCAGGGTTGACTGACCTTATCTGTGGCCAGTGATCCCTCAGCCAGGCGTCTACTTCGATTAATCATCATCAAATGTTGGTGCATGAAGGTTGTGAGAGACACAGAAACTATGGTAAATATTAAATACCTGCTAAATATAAGAGTAATAAAAACAGATGGTACAATTCATTTAAAAACTGCCATCTGTTGCCAGTTGGTCCCCTGATTTATGTGAATGGGCCTAACGACAGGATTAGCTGATCGTGTCTCAAGATTCATAATGTCGTAATCCGCAGTGGCAACTGCTAATGATGGTAAATCAAACCGGTTGTGGATAGGGCAACATGAAAAACAAAAACATGTAAATTGACTGTTAGAATGAATGTCAACATCTTTAAAACACACGTCTTCCAACTGATGGAAAAGACTGTTTATTAGTTGTCATTGTTTACCAAGCTATTGATACATTGTCCAAAAGCACAAGCATACCATTTTTCTGAATTTAATTTAATTTAGAAAAAATACATTTCAGACAGGATGATATAAAATAGCCTAGATTAGACTGCACTATTATGCATTTGCCATTTTAAGTGAGGAAAGTCTCACACAAAAGTAGTCATTATTACTTGCATTTTGCATTTATTATGTAAGAATGAATTGGGATTTCATTAAATGTAATCTTGCCATTTTCATGAGTTTTAGAATGGTGGATTTTTCCGCAAACATTATGTGAACACAAAATCAAAGTATTAGCATCTGATGACGCACCTGTATGAGCTGAACAACTGAGGTAATGACATTTATCTCCTGTGAGTAACCTAAAAGGAACAGTACAAACTAGAGAATATAAGTCATCCATGATGTGTTAGTAGTTTAGTAATCACACAGATGTATAAACCCCTTCACAACTGATGTCATCAAAAGTATGTGTGCACATGTTGGCATTGGAAGTAGCGCGTTGCCCCACTCATCCAGACGAGTTGGCACGCTTTAAACATTAAATTACAACTTTTAAAGGCATCAAAATGTTTGGTTGTTGTGTGTTGGGTTATCAGAAATGATATTCCGACAGCAAAGTCAAGTTCTACAGATTTACTACAGGATCACTTCCTGTTCAGTGGAAAACCATCTTTTATATAAGTGTGTGTCCGTGTCCGTGGGTACTCGGAGCCATTTACAGAATTGGTTTGCTAAGACAGTAAACATAGATGAGGATAAAACCGATTCAAGATTGACAAGTTTAACGAGCGACTACGACGCATTCGGTTAAATCACCAGTTAACACGGTCACTCGTCAAACTGAGACACCACTGGTGTCTTTGGCTGCAAGCTATTCTAAGTGTTGACTACCACTGGACTGACAATGTCATTGTAAGAATCTAGTGACTTATATGCTCGCAACTTCTTGCTTGCTAGGTCTCCCCACCAATTATACAGTATCTATCTATCTATCTATCTATCTATCTATCTATCTATCTATCTATCTATCTATCTAGAGAGATGTCAGGATCTGTAGTATGTGTTGGGTTTCCTGTTTTATTTTGTAGTCCCCGTCTCTCGTGTCCTCTGTTTCCCTGCTTTTCCTGTCCCTATGATCGTCTGCCATGTCCCTGATTGTTTCTTCCTGTGTCTAATCACCTGCACCAGCCCTGTGTCTTTCCCCTTTGTCAGTTTGTCTTGTTTTGATCGCTACAGATCACGTGTGTGAGTCCGTCTTTTGATTCCTCTGCTTGGAATAATTCTTGCAATAAAGTTGCCTTTTTGATAAATTATTGGCGTTTATTTATTTATATATATATATATATATATATATATATATATATGGCCTCTAAATATTGGGCCTCTTGCAATTGTATTAAACCCAGAAAAAGAAAAGCTACCTGCTTTATCCCGTCACTGTGAGGCTTGTATTCTTTAAGGGCTTTGTCAAATCTGACGAGATGTTATCGGTCCATTACTTTGCATTAACTTCCATTGTCACCACATCTGTTTCACACTCGACCATCCATAAAACCGAAGCCTTTTTAAATGAACACCTGGAAGTCAATCAACACTGCATGCTCTGATGTGTCTAATAAAATCACACACCCAACTACCGATAAACATTGCTTTAGTAAATGTGTAAATGAAATGTGGCGACTTAGCACCACCACGGCACATATCAATTAGTTTCATTGTCACTGGTATTACATTTGTCATCATAAACAGCACCATATGCTCACAGCGCTTGATTCAAGTTGGAGAGAGTTTATGAGCAGATGATTTAGCAATTGCACCGCTCTTCTATAGTGATGTGATACTGGCTGATGTGAAGTGAAATGAAGCCAGGCACTGGAATGAGTTGAGGGCACCATTTCCCTCCCCTCTGATTGACTAAACATTTAGCTGTGATATAATTGGCTTGGTAACAAAGTGACCATGGGGCGTGAATAAATTGGTAACAAGCCCTTTGATCAGACTCAGAGGCACATTGGCGTCTCGGGCCTCCCTCAACACGGCGGGCTGTCAGCAGTGTTCGGTGAGTTGTGAATGGCAAGAATTTCAACCGAGGCTAAAAGGATGTGACGGCTCACCTATTCGGTAGACTTGCCTCATCAAATGAGATGCTCTCTCCATTTCCTCTGACACGACCCTCTATGACTAATGAATTCCTCTTCGTTCTGGAGTTCAGTCCAGGTGAAGCATCATCACAGACTCAGGTTAGAAACAATAAAGTGATTTGCGATACAACACCAAAGATGAGATGAGTCTGACTTAACACTCTTTAGATCCTCAATTTGGAAAAGGAGCAAAAACTACAGCAAAAAACAAAAAACTTCTCGAAGAGTGCTATTGCACAAAGAAGACTGAAGTAGCATGTAGAAGAATTACAATGTAGATAAATCTAATTAAAATATACAACTAAGAACAGCTGAGTAACAACAACAAGTATTTATCAATGTAAGGTAACATAACCAGGGTTTGTTTTAAATATATTTGATGTGGTGTTTTACACATAATAATGTCCAGCTCTGTTTTACTACATAAAACCTTACACAAAAACTTGTACACTAACCGACGAAAACCTCAGCAAGAATGTCACATTCTTACCCCACCGTTCCAGCTGTTGGTGGGCTTGTCCCTGATGATGAATTGTCATTGGTGTCTTTCTGCCGGGCTCTAACCAAGCGAGCTATGGGAGTAGGGAATCAGGCATGGCTGCTGTGTTGGGAAAGGCCCTATGCTGCCTCCCTCGTCCGGCCCGCTGCAGCTTGTGCTACATCAGAGGCTTCACCCTCACACACCCCGCCCCCTCCAACAGCTCTGCGAATCAGCAGATCTGTAACCCGTCTGTTGTGATTAATGGAGGGCGTCTGCAGCCATAGCTGCCACCACTGGCGCAGATGGATGATAGTGTAGTGTTAAAGTGCTTCCTGCGCCCAAGTGGCCGACATAGTCGAGGCGAGCGGCGATCGGCAGTATTCCTGTTTTACTTCTTTCTCCCTTTTTTTTTTAAAGTGATGTTTGGGCTGCGAGTGCCATTGGCAGGAGCTGAAACGCATTCAGAGCCACGCCCACGTAATTCACTTTTGTGTGACGCTATATACATAATTCCATAGCTAATTGCAGGGCTAATTCAGAAGTATTCAGAATTAATTATAAACTGTTCTCTAAGATGATGAAAAAAAACGTGTTCAATTATATACACTTCTAAATCCACCCCTAATCACACCACTTAGCCCCAGTGAGCGGTCAAAGAGAACATGGATACAGGCAGTTTTAGCCACATTAATCAAAAATACTACTTGTTTTGTTTATGTACATACACTCAATGAAATGATGAAACGATCTTCCTCAATGCACTACGAACATTCTAATGTGTACGAACATAATGCGTTCGCCTCTTTGTAATGTTGATACTTGTGGAAGAAAGTGACCTCACTGCTCTAAATCCTATTGTGCAGCTGTAACACATATTAGACCCCATAATGACCCTGGGGAGGGATTGAAGCATGAGCAAACATTGGAGAGAACATAAACCATTAGCAGTGTTAAAGTGAACTGGATGGTACCCACAGAGAGCTCTGTGATAGCCTTGGAGGCATTTAGAGCATGTGCTCCAGCCTGCGTAGAACGGGGTACCAAATCTAGAAATCTGGTATATATTCACTTTAATTTTTTGATAATTCGTCTTACATTTCACAAAAAAATGCATGTAAAACTACAAGATTATTATTATTATATGTTATTGTTAACATTAAGTTTAACAGTTAAAAAATAATGAACATTTTATTTGAAAATCTGAAAAGTTGAATCAAAATGGAAATGTTATGCAATATGCAAATCGTTAAGCTGCTTGTTTTTCCAACCAAATTTTGATGAAACCATGCCCACTTCTGGAGGATGAAAGTATGCATTAGCGAGCTAGCTACAGCTAATACATACTTTTGATTTAATACAGCTAACACATACTTTTAATACAGCTAATACATACTTTGATTTAATACAGCTAACACATACTTTTAATACATTTAATTCATTACACATGTATTACACATTTAATTCATTACACATGTATTGCACATTTAATACAGCTAATACATACTTGTAATACATAGTAATGTAATGTATTCGCTAGCTGGAGCACAATTAGCAAATTTTGATGAAACCATGCCCACTTCTGGAGGATGAAAGTATGCATTAGCTAGCTAGCAACAGCCAATACATACTTTTGATTTAATACAGCTAATACATACTTTTAATACATTTAATTTAATTCATATGTATTACACATGTAATTCATTACACATGTATTATTTCATTACACATGTATTACACATCTAATACAGCTAATACATACTTTTAATACATACATACTTTAATACATAGTAATATAATGTATTTTGTATGTATACTAATACATAGGAAAGTATGCATTAGCTAGCTGGAGCACAGTTAGCTAGCTGGTCCTCAGCCTCAATCTCTGATGCTATAGGAGACTACTTCGCGAGTAGGAGGACGGTCGGCTGCTCCAGAAACGGCCATTCAGTTAGCCTCTGTGACTCCGGTTAGCGTCTGTGTTCATCCAGTGGAAACACAAGCAAAAGGGGCCTGATCCGTGACCACCACCATGACTCCCCGCCCAGGTTCAGGAAACTTTCTGTTGTTGTCCGATAAACTGGAAATTCATCAAATTCAGTGCCCCATATCTTTATTTGTTAAGCTGCTGTAGCTGTCATATTTCACGCCACCAGTGTGAGGATGGCGTCCATTGGAACGTATTGTAATAATAATAGGCTACCTTCACTGAAAATGCACCCAACTCTTCTGAGACATGGTATTAAATGTGTCCAGCAGAGGCCAGCTATTCACAGTTTGCACACATACACATAGCTATAGGAGCCACAGAAAATATTGTAAAATTATTTATTTTTACAGCATGGGGTGGAGAAAATGAAATGTCAGAGAACCAGAACCTTAGTTGCGCATTCTCTGCATAAATTGAAGTTGGTGCCACACTCCTATGTTCTTGTTTATCACACAATGTTTGACATGTCAGGATGCATCACAGAACTACGGCAGCACCATTTTTGCTTTCCACTTCCTCGATGCCTTGTTTTTCTCATCATGGATATTTAATCAGTAAGGATCTTTAAAGGAACAGGGTTAGTACATGGAAGGATCAGTGTATTGGAGAGCATGTTCTTGTTGCAGGATCCCGGCCTTCCAGAAGGAAAAACAAAAAGACAAACATTGACCTTCTGGCCATCTCCGATGCTGCAGTTTCCGATACAATATATTTGTAGCCCTCTCTCTGTTTCACACATACAAAACAATGTGATCCTCTGCATTTGTTATCTCTTAATCGCCATAAATAACAACAGTGGCATTCGAGAAGCTCGTAAGAATTGTGTTATTATGTTGAATTGGCGGTTAAATGTGACTCCACACCTCTTCCTGATTTGTGCAAAAGGGCAGAAACGACATCAGTGCAGCTTGACTGGCAGCACCAGCTGGCCCACCACTGGACTGAACGTATTTGTCGACAAGAATCAAACGGCACATTCTGCTTTCTTTCTGAGGTGAGCTAGAAAATTTGCACACAAATGATTCAAAACAGATATTGCCTCCTACTGTTGGATCTGGCTCGAGATCAGTTCTTCAGCTTTTGCAATGCACTATTAACTGCTTTGCACTACAGTAAATAACAGTACTCATTGGGGACAATTTCTCTCAGGGTCAGTTTTTGGAAAGAAGAGTCATTTTCAGCTGATGCGGGAGCTCGGAGAGAGAAGAGTAACTGGGAAAGAAATGTGTGGCTGAAGAGGTGGAGAAATTGAGCTTTTTATTTGAGTTCTGTCATTTACTACACACTTCTGTCTCAATTTGACAGGGGCAATGTTTGCTTTTCTGATTTATCTTCGCGTGAATAAATGCAACAGGCTTCACTTTGCTCGATTTAAGGTTCATGGAGTTGTTTGTGTTAGACCTTCACTGGATAGCTGCCACTATTGTAGACACATTTTTTGTGGTCAGGGCTTTACTTGAATCTATATTTGAATTTCATATTTTAAGGAATAGTTCAAAATTTAGCAATTAGCTTAGCATGAACAACTAGCCTTTTGAAACTTTAAAAAAAAAAAATGAATTAAACAAGCAATCATCTAACTCCCAGCAAAATGTCAAACTATTCCTTAAAAATGGAAGACATGATTTCAGCTTTGCCCTTGAGGCTCGTAATCCAAACTGTTCCGGTCGAGCTGCCTGGAGTCGTTGGGATACTCTGAGGGATAGAGCGACTGTAACCTTGCAGCTCTCCGGAGTCACCAATTTCACGAAAGTCGCTTCAAGAGGCAATAAGTCATCTATCACTTCTATTGAACGCGCTCGGTCACCAGTAGGAACGGCGGCAACATCAATATAACTTAAAACCTTTACCGCTGACATTCTCGCCTCCCACTGACTTTGGCCTCTAATAGACACAAACTTGTGTCCTCAATAGTTAAATATATATTCCTTTAGTGGCAAGTTGTTAAAAATATTGAGATTGTATTCGTGCTGCTGTCAATTGAGAATTGACTCCAAAATAGTGTTATACAAAGCGTCAAACCTCTGCTCTGGGAAATCTATTTCCCACACCAGCTGCACATTTCCCCAAACTAAGCAAAATTCCCTCATACATACTAAGACATCGCATTGGGTCAGGTTGTGTCCATTCTACCTGACTGGGGAGTGGTAGAGATCAGGAGTCTATAATTTTGAGAGGATTTGTAGGTTTTTCATTTATGATATAGTCCTTCTGTGTTGCTTCTTGCACCCTTGTAACACCAGTGCTCAGCAAACTTCCTTAAGTTAAAACAAGCTGCCTGACCTGTATGAACTTTACCTTGGCAGGCTGACAGAAGGCATTTGAGACCTAACCACCGCAAACTCAAGGGACTTCCATCTTCAGGACATCCTGATCGCTCTGATGACGGGCCTCAAAACATTTCCAGCAGCATTGACAGTGTATCACCAAGATGAAGGAAAAATGAGCAAAGAAATCTTTCATATTCAGAGTGGAGATCCACCTAATGTAAGGTATGGGTGTCTATCAAATGTTCCTTTTGTAGTAAGAGATAACTCAATACATGTTAGAAACTTAATGTTAGTTAGTAGCTTATTTGATTTCTTATCGAGATAAATGAGAAGATACCACGTATGTCTGCATGCTAAATATAATGCTAAAGCTGGATAGCTGAAATGTATCTTTCCCAAAATATCAGAATATCAGATCCGTATCAACATATATTCAGTTTTAAGCAGATTGATTTTAATACGATTTTTTAAGCAGCTTCTAGAAAGCTATTCTTTTTAACTATACCATTTGATCATCATTTGAAGACAACCATTGGATATTGTTTTGTTAGTTTTTACAATTGAATACTATATAAGTAAGGCATCACAACTAATACTAATAATCTCTCAGTTTATTGAAGTATGTTCAATATAATTTGCCCAAAAAAACAGGGAATATGAAATGCATGCTTATGAAAGATAAGTTGAACAAACATCCCTCCAGAAATGAGTGGGAAAGATCCAGCCTGAATGATTGACAGTTGAGTCCAAATCGATTCTTGTTGAAATCTTGAAACCTTTTCCTGCAGCAATGGTTGATTGGACGGCTCAGCTGAGTCGTGGCAGTCGAGCAGTTGCTCTAATAAAGCCGAGGTCAGAATCACTGGTCTTGGTAAACACGTCCAGAATTCAGTTCAAACACCAACATTGTACCCCTTGAATCGAGAAATGCAAACTGTGTTTCAAGTGAATACCGTATGAAGTCGTTATGCGCATTGTGACTTTATTTGTTACTGTCGAGACTAACTGAAGTGAGGATGAATCCGTTTCTCAAGAATCTGATGCATCTCTTTTACTTCTGCATGAATTTGTCTCGTTTAAATACACGATGGGGCCCACAATTTCTCTGATGTTTAACCTTGTTAAAAGCAAATATTCACAGTGAAACTAAGGGGGCGAGATGAACTGTATCAGGAGAGAGTTGAACTTCTGGTAAAAAAAAATAAACTCTCTCCTCTGCCATTTCTTATTTTACTGGTGTACTTTACCTGGTTTCTTTTCATACAACATGAGCAATAAGGCTGTATCATTCAGGCAGATTCCCATGTTTTTCCCCTGATGAATTTCTGTCATCAGTCATTAGTCTTCATTTATCCTCCTCACCTGATCCCCCCCGTAGCAAAAAATGCCACCGGCAAAGTAAATATCCACCCTCACGTCCTGCCAGATCTTTTTTGTCTGAAATATGGCTGCGTTGATTCGCATGCTCGACACAGGAGGTGAATTTCTGGGCAAAGTACCAGTACTCTGTGGAGAATGTCACCGCATTTAGATGCAACCACATTGTGTGCTTTTATACTTTAAGCCACTAATGTGTGTTATTAGAATTTGCAAAAAGGTCATGAAGTAGCACAATCAGTGCTGGCATTTTGTTTAGTTTTTTTAATTCATGGCAGACATTTTGACTGGCAGGAAAAGAGTAATTGATAACACTGCTGTGATACAACAAGTGTATCACAGCTATGATACATGGCTGGCCATGCCAGCATATAAAAACGTAAAAAAATGATTCAACGAAATGGCAGTGATCAGTGGGACCGTGGTGATGTGCAATATGATTGTTGAGGATTTCAAATAATTCAAATAATAAACCTAATAGGTTGTAATTATGTGACAAAACACAATATTGCAACTGTTAAAAACTTTTATATGACCATTACAGATACCAGATCATGAATAAGACCAAATATGTCAAATAAAAAAGGCACGTAGAGATGGAAGTCTTAATAAATCTACCTAATATCATTTAAAAGTGTGCAAACCCCACTGAGTGCTGCTTATGAATCCTCTCCGCTATTAAAGACCCAATATAGTTCCAAAGATAAAATACTTAATTTGTTCATTTTGAGCTCATCTCCAGTTCATATTCACTTAAGCAGGTTGTCAAACTCAATCTAAATCAAATAGCAACCGAGTCTTTGGCTGTTTGCCTGCTTTTGCTGAAGGACAAATTAAACCTGTCACGGCCAGTGGGATGCACCTCATACCTGTGTGACTCCTTAAGAGAAAAAAAAGCTGCTCCAAATTAGCCATGTTTACAAATCAAGGGCTGTCAAGGTGATTAATTACCACCTCCATTCCCAGATAATATCATGTGACATCTGCCCTCTCCCTTCCTCTGAAGTGGTGGCAGAGATCACTCGTCCTCTTGATTTAATTAAAAGAGCCCCATGGGTTAACATTTGCAAGCATACCTTTTATAGCCAGGCAGCTTGATTCCTAAATCTGCCCTTGAAACACATTCACACACACACACACACACACACACACACACACACACACACAGTCCGGGGAGAATGTAGAAGAAGACAGGGAAAAGATGCTGGGGTTAGGTGTTATGTCAGATTTGACAGATGACTCAAGGAGTTGCATTAAAGGCAGACGGGACACAACGGCTCATAATATCAGTTTGATCTTCTCATGGCTGAGGCCTTGCATTGGCGCACGAGAAAGGGAAGACAATGACTTCCTCTCTCAAGACGAGATAAAATATAAGGAAGCATTCTGTACAGCAGAAATGGCTCGTCCATTTCAATTGAAATAGCATCTCTTCACTTCTTGGGATCTTTATATGTATTTGTTTTTCAGCGTTGTCTACTTTTACTCGTCTATATAGTTAACACAAGTGGAAAGTAAGTTTACTCAAGTGTATTTCCATCTTGTTTTACTTTTTATTCATGTATTTGTAATACATTTCACCCCCAGCTTTTACAAAACGGCTTTCCTTATCCATACTTAAAACTATTTCTTGTAAAATAGTAGTTAAAAAGTAGAAACACAAGTGAAGTTGAATATTGCATGTTAAGTTGTGTACATTACACAAGTTAAGAAGAAGAAAAGATGGCAGTGGCCTTCTTTGCCATTCAAAACACAGGCCTTCGCATACTCAAACAAGTGTTTTCAGTTATTTTGAAGTTTATTGGTGAGCAAAATGCCTCAATACTTGTTGAAATGTGAGCACACAAGCATTGCCACCTGCGTTAAGTTTGTGGAATATTGACGTTTTGCGTTGTTGCTGTTGGTACGCGTCGTTCAAAAAAATAGAGGAAAGACATAACTGCAGAAGTGCATGCGCCTGACCTGACCTGAATGTACACCGTTAGTCAAAAGTTTCTACACCAGATGTCTAACTGACAGTGCTGTAGCTAAATTTAAAGAAGCGATTCCTTCTGCATTTGATTCAATACGACGTCTCAATGTGACGGAGGACTCCTGTGCTAACTTTAGTCCGTCCCAGATTGATCATCTTGTCGATAGTGCTACAGGCTCACTGAGAATGACACTAGACTCGATAGCCCCACTGAAGAAAAAGACAGTGAGGCAAAGGAGGTTTGCTCCCTGGTATAACCCTCAGACCTAAAGCAAACTTCACGAAAGCTCGAAAGTATATGGCGTTCCACCAATCTGGAAGAATCACGCTTAATTTGGTGAGATAGCCTTAAAACATATAAAAAGGCTCTCCGTAATGCCAGAGCAGCCTATTACTCATCAGTAATAAAGAAAAATAAGAACAACCCCAGGGTTCTCTTTAGCACTGTAGCCAGGCTGACAGAGAGTCACAGCTCTGTGGAGCTGTGTATTCCAATAGACCTCAGTAGTAATGACTTCATGAACTTCTTCAATGAAAAGATTTTAACTATTAGAGGCAAGATTGATGATCTCTTGCCCTCAACTGCTGCCGTTCTGTCATCAGGTGGCGTTACCTTGGAAACGGCTGTATGCCCTGTGTATATTTGGATAGCTCAATGACCACCAACGTTAATCACGGAGTTCCACAAGGTTTTGTGTTTGGACCAATTTTATTTACCTTTTTATATATGCTTCCTTTGGGCAACATTATCAGGAAACACTCCATAAACTTTCATTGCTATGCAGATGATACTCAATTATATCTATCGATCAAACCAGAGGAGACCAACCAGCTCGATAAAATTCAAGAATGTCTTAAAGACGTAAAAACATGGATGACCTGCAACTTCCTGATGTTAAACTCAGACAAAACTGAAGTTATTTTACTGGGCCCTGAACACCTCAGAGATCAATTATCTGGCGATGTGGTTTCTGTAGATGGCATTGCCCTTGCATCCAACACCACTGTAAAGAATCTCGGCGTTATCTTTGACCGAGATTTGTCATTTAACTCTAAGCAAATCTCAAGGACTGCATTTTTTCATCTACGTAACTTTTAAAAAATCAGGCACATCTTGTCCCAAAAAGATACAGAAAAGATGGTTCACGCGTTTGTTACTTCCAGACTAGTTACTGCAACTCCTTATTATCAGGCTGCTCTAATAAGTCTCTTAAATCCCTCCAGTTAATCCAGAATGCTGCAGCTTGTGTACTCACAAAAACTAAGAAAAGAGATCACATTACTCCTGTATTAGCTGCTCTGCACTGGCTCCCTGTAAAATCAAGAATCACATTTAAAATTCTTCTCCTCACCGAGAAAGCGTTGATTGGTGATGCACCATCATATCTTAAGGAGCTTGTAGTACCATATTGCCCCACTAGAGAGCTGCGTTCACTAAACGCGGGGCTACTTGTGGTTCCTTGAGTCCTAAAGAGTAGGATGGGAGCAAGAGCCTTCAGTTATCAAGCTCCTCTTTTATGGAACCAGCTTCCACTTTCAGTCCAGGAGGCAGACACAGTCACCTCATTTAAGAATAGACTTAAGACTTTCCTCTTTAATAGTGCTTATAGTTAGGGCTGAATCAGGTTTGCCCTGGTCGAGCCCCTTGATATGCTGTTGGGGGATGTGTTAGGATACACTGAGCACCTATCTCCCCTTCTCTCTCTACTTATGGATGAATTTACATCTCTCCATTGCACCTTATTAACTCTGCTTCCTCCCCGGAGTCGTTGTGACTTCACGTCTCATAGGGTCCATTGGACCTGGCGGTGTCTGATGCCTGGTGAGCCGGCCTCCCGCGTTGGCCCTGCTGATGCGCCCCCCCCCCTCCCTCTCTACCTCCTTCTGTTTCATGGATTGAAGTTCCATTCATACATTGTCATATTCATGTAATGTGTTTATGTAACTCTGTAATGCTGTTCATTCTGTACACATGACATCTATTGCATCTGTCCATCCGGGGAGAGGGATCCTCCTCTGTTGCTCTCCTGAAGGTTTCTTCCATTTTTTCCCTGTGAAAGGTTATTTTTGGGGAGTTTTTCTTGATTCGATGTGAGGTCCCGGGACAGGGATGTCGTATATGTACAGATTGTAAAGCCCTGTGAGGCAAATTTGTAATTTGTGATATTGGGCTATAGGCCTACAAAATAAACTGAATTGAATTGAACCTGAGACCTGCACACTCGCGGTAAACCTGCACGGCTGAACCCCCGAACTGATGTTGGACACTCCCATGCATACTTATGTAAGGAGTCAATATTGTGGACCAAAAGTAAAAAAGGAGGGATTTTGGACACGGCCTTTGATTTACTGACCCCTGACTCTCCAGTTAGCTTTGTTGCAGTGTCCAGTATAATTAATATTATTTAAATCAGATGTAAAAATGGCATTATAACATCCGTAAGAGACAGTTCGGCACAATGAGTATACTTTTTAAGTATATTGTGATAAAAAATACTTTTTTTCACTTGACTTTCACTTGATAGATTTCATCACTGCTTAAAAGTATAATTTATAAAGTTATTTTTTCAAGCATGCATGTGTAGAGAATTCTTAGTAAGTTGAGGCATGTTATTATCCATTAGGGGCTGTTGAACAAGCCAGCAGTTCGTATGAACTTAAATGATTTATTCCTAAAGCCCTAGATTCACCAAGAACGCTACTTCACTCACCACCCCCACTTTGGTCCTGATATTAAAAATACAATTACCATATTGCATCACTTATGACAAGCCTTTGAAAGCGCTGATAAACCATGACTGCCTTATTATTTCCGCTGTGACAAGCAGTCTAATATATTTTACAGCAGTGAATTTCATTCCATATGTCATGACACACTGCATTGCATTCTGGGGCCTCTAAACACAACCTCAAATCTCAAGCAAACTTTCGATGTAATTCAATCACACATATGTATAAATGCTTGCTTGCATTTAACCGCCACTTTCATGAGACACACTATGAGTTTCTAATTCATGATGATCCCCAGTTTAAAGCACAAGCCAAAGCCCAATGTTAGTCTTTCTCTTTCTCATTTTTTTCCTGTTGGCAAAGTTTGTGTGTACAGAGCAATTTAAAAACTTAAAAGCCCACTCATTTGCGTCATATATAATAGCCAATATGGGCTCTGTGGGATTTTGAAATAATATTGTTCTTTGCTCACAGGATTAAAGCTTTGAATATAAACCATTTGCACATCTTAAAATGTAATTAGTCATTAAGATATGTTCTCTGTGTTGCCGTCTCAGCCTTCTGTATGAGGAGGCAGCCTGTTCCATCCTGATAGAAGCTTCACTGTGACACAGAATACCGTTCTCATTAAACACTTTGATGTTTCACCACAACTAAAGTAGTTTCACTGCAGGAGCAGTTCCCTTTATTTACATGGAAACATATGGTGCTCTAATTAAATGATTTCATTGTTGTTTTTGTACCGAGCGCATTATGGTTTTTATGGCAAATTGTAGCGAGGTGTTTATTATTAAAATCGCAATACAGATTTTGTGTCATGCGTGAACTGTGTAATGCTGCTATCTTGTTTTGATCTTGGGGCCTGTTCAGACCTGGCTTTAATTTCAATTTAATTCAGTTTATTTTGTATTTTGTATACCACAAATTACAAATGTTTTACCTGTATGGTGATTTATTGATTTATTGACAGAGAGAGAGATTGATTGATGCACAGAAACTAGAAATATAGATATAAATTACCAATGTAAAAATATGCACGAAGAAATAGAAGTATAAAAAGAAAGTATCCAAGAGCAATTAAAGACCAAGTTGTGAGATAAAGTGAGCAAGGCACTACAATATGTTATCATCCTTTGACACCAAAAGAAGTATGCCTCATCCTGATGTTTTATGTCTCACAAATCATGTTTAGAAATCTTTCATACGATCATTTTGACTTGAGGACCACTTCACCACCACACAAAGCTTCTTTGTTCTGATTGTAACAATCAAGCGGCGATGGCTACCTGAGCTCTTACGGACTCTTAAGACAGGCTTATGTTGAATGATGATCAGGAATCTGATCATAAGCCACATACAATAATGGCTGTGCCGTATGAGAGGTTTTATGATCATGATCATATCCCATCACAATGGTTTCTGATAACGATCAGAAAGGATTTAACATACCATCTGGCAAAAGGATACCTCGGAAAAAAAACATCAGCGTGTTGAGAAATCATGAATATGTGAATAGGTTGATTTTGATTCAGAACATTCTCTGGCAATAAAAATAGAAGAAACAAATGTAAAGGGCTTGAAACATTAGCTGAGTTGTGTGAAACGTAAACATCAACAATATAGAAGTATTTAGTGTAAAGCAGCCACAATGAAGCTAAATGTGTGTGTCAATAATTGATTGTGTACACCCAGCGCAGTGCTAATCAATATGATGTTCTCTCAAGGCTTAAGGTTTGCTGTGTCAGGTAACTGATGACTGACCTGCCTTCGCAAAGCAAATTACAAACTCTTATTCATTATTAATCAACTGATTTTATTTATTCGTTAGGCCTCACGTTAGGCTTCTGATGCATCATTTCCCAGTTTCCCAAGTTTAAAAAACAAATGAACCCGAAAGCACTATTTTTAAATGGATTTTATGTCTTTTAAAATCTATTACAGCATGCTGTATTAGAGGCTCATTAAGGTGCTGGCCTCTGCAGAGTGAGACAAATTATTATTTATTGTCTCTGACCCTTAACTCCTCCCCCAAACAGAACATTGTCCAATCGAAACATAGCAATCGAAACAGGTGTGTCAAAGTGTTTGTATTTCTCCACTTACTGCAGTTCTGTGCATTAGGCTCAAATGAGAATGATACCCGCTCACTAAAGAGTTTGGAGGATTGCGTCGTTTTTAATCACATTTCCAAAACACAAAATTAACTTAACTGAGAAATATTATCATTGATAATAAGGGACTAATTGACTTTCAACCTACAGTAATAATCTAGTGTTACTATCTAGTGATAACTAATTACAATATTATGTGGATGTATGGTTACATTTGAAACATACCGAATGGAACATCCACCCTGTGGGACCCAACATATTAGAGTTTAGAGTAGTAGCGTATCTACCTAGCCCCATACATTTTGCATGTTTCCATGTCTTATAGATTAATCATCAGCTGACTTTTTTGAGTGTTATGATTAATTGTAAGTCAGTTACTGTAAACTGTCGAAAGAGCAAAATCTCCTATCTGAAAAATTCACATTTTTGAGAATAGAAAAAAAAACTTGTTGTTTTCCTGCAGACTGCTATTTGTTAAGGAAAGCCGACACATAATACCACCCAAAAATATAAAAAATAAATAAAAATACACAAAGTACAGATAGGAGGTTCCCCCCGCCACCTTTCCTTGATCATTTTGCAGATAAGAGGTTTTGCACTTTGGCCATCGATATGTGCTGTGAGAGAATTAGAATGGAAGGCCTGACTGGCGTAGCAACAGTAACTGAGGAGGGTGGCGAACGATCAATTTCCTCTATTGTCATTTGATTATCAGGCTGCTGAAAATAAAGTAGTTTAATGAAACTATTTACATATGAAGTATTTTCCAGCACTTCCCTATAACCTGCCATTGAAACGCTCGAAGCAGCGACCAGTGTCTGAGAAAACGTGGCCCACTTCGCTCCCAAGGCGGAGTTTAATGAGACTGACCTTTTGTGGATGGAGAACCCAACTCGTCCGCAGCATATAAATAGCAAAGAACTCCGACCTAAAGATTCAGGATGCCATCAAAGCTCGTCGGCGCTCCCCTCCTCGTCTATGACTCACCCATCTTCAGGAGGCCCTCTATTCCCTTTGACACAATGACAACAGGCTTAGCACATATATTCAGTGTAGTCGGACTCCCGGGAGGTTTGTGGTGGCTTTTAGTGTTCGGCTGCAGTGGCAGATCAATGCGCCGTGACTCTCAATACGGCACGCCAGCTGAGATGTTGATGTCGGGAGCTGTTTTTCTGCCTTGTTCGAGGTTACGCTCAGCTACTCACCAAAGGGGAATATTGCATGCTTTAAAACTGAGCCCACATTCATGCGCGTATTGCAGAATCACGACGATGAAGTTCCTCCTGCGTGCGTCAGTTTGCACATTGCACTGCATCATATAAAAAATGTAAGAAGAGGTGCGAGTTGTTTATGGATGTATGAAAAACCCTCAAGGAAGAGTCCAGTCTGGAGTCAGAAGTCATACACAAACACAATCCCAGAGGTCTGTTGGGATTCATGATAACCTTATACTTATTGTCTCGTGCGTCACCATTTCCACAATCTTTAAACATGTGTCCTATTCTTTGCAATAAATCATTTTATTTACAAAAGGGGGAAAAAACACATAAAACTATTCAGTATCTGTTTACTATGAGGGTAAAAATAAAGCAAAGGGCAAATTAATACGCTAAATCAATTATCATTATTCCAAAAGCAATTGTAAGCACATTAATAATAACGTATAAACAATTATGAGCAACCAATACTGAACACACCTCTCTTCATACTTATGATATTTTAGTATTCTTAGTGTTCATGCAACAGAGCACCGAATGTGTATTAATCCACAGCTGAAAATAGTCCCTAACAAATGGACCATATAATCCTGTTTGAGAAACATCTGCTAAAAACTGCTGTTGCAAGCTGTTTTAGAACATCAATGAGCTGCTTTTGAAAATGAAACTATGTATTTGTGAGCCAAGGTATATGTCTTTACTAGGAGACCGTGAGCTTGGGGCTGAGTCACATATTTGTACGGGATTTGTTAACAATGTGAAATATAGAAGAAAAAAATACACAACTCTATTACAGCTCAGTTGACAATTGTGCTTTCAGTTACCAGTGAGATCAAGTGCAGTAAATTACTGATTTGGTCAGGTGAGCAAAGGATTCAGTGCATCCCTGTAATAGTGGAGCATTTTAAAGGCATTGATTTTATAAAAAAATCACTTGTTTACAATATTTAAAGTTATGTTTATTAGTGTCCTTTCCAATTTATATAGATATAAATGGGATAAAAAGGCCATGTAAATGAACATTAACAGATGTCTTGACAATAATAAAGAAGACTTCTCCGGTGCAGAGATGTGTAGGTGTTTGCAGACCTGCTGACCTTTATAATCTGCTCCGTCTATATGACTCAGGGCAGAACAACCTCACATTTCTTCACCACACACAATGTGTAATTGAACTGGACAGCTGATTGAGGAATGGATCTCTAGAGACCTTACTAGCTGTAATCAGATGGTGTCTGATTCAGATCCCATGTGAAGTGGGGCAGAGTGGTCCAAAGTGAGCGCTATTATCTGGCCTCTCTTCCAAAGGTGCTCCTGAAAACGATGCCTGTAGGCGGAGCCCATCACTGTGGGTAAATGCACCATCCTCCTCGTAAAAAATAATGAATTATCTCTCAGTGGTTCTGGCAACTTTACGCACTGCTATTTGTCTGCGAGTGGTTCCAAACAGGACAAGGAGTAGTTGTGTGGTGTTATGTTCTCCAGGACAAGAGGGACACACCATGGAGGCACTTAAAGACCGCTGGAGGCGGTTTGATAGCAGAAGGCAGGCTGGAGTGTGGTGTGATGACACCTCTCAGCCACCAGTCTCTGTCTGTCTCTCTCTTTCTTTGTGTTTTATATCTCTGGATGTTTATATCTCTGCCTGGGTCCAAGCCACCTCTCACATTCTCGTCTCCTAGTCACAATGTTTCAAAGCCTGTCAGGAAGACAAGAAGACAGGGTGTTGGTGGTGGGGTGGAGTGAGGGTGGGTGAGGAGGGTGTTGGGAGAGTTGCCCTTGGCACGCAGCTGATGGTGGATGTGTGGATCTCGGCTTCACAGCAGCTATCTTACTTTCAGGTTATTTGTTAACTCATTTCAACTCACCCAGAATGCAGTTCAGTTCGCTAAACAAGCAACATTAAGAAATCCACTTTTTAGAGTTATTAATTTACATATATAGTCATTGTATTACACCCAATATGACAACTTCTTTCCCGCCGTTCCAATATTGCAGAGGCGATATGTACTTAATAGTGGGAAAACATTTTATATACAGTCACAGTGTTAAAACAGGAGCTGTGTGTCAATATTTGACCAAAGATGGTTGCATTTTCCAACGTTACAGCTGGCAGCTTGTTATGTGCCAAATGGAGTGCCTCGGAAACTATTTAACATTAATTTTAGGCAACACATTTCGGAAAAACATGGATTCAAATTCATGTCATGAACATCATTTATGTCACTAACTTCACAAAACCTCAAAAAGGCACTGGTTGGATGTCATTGTTTGACCAATAGTCTTTCGTACTGTTTACATATATAGATATAGATATATCTCTATGTATATCTATATATATATTTTTATATATATATATATATATGTGTGTGTGTATATATATATATGTATATATATGTGTGTGTATATATATATATATATATATATATATATATATATATATATATATATATATATATATATATATGTGTATATATTTTCATATTAACTGAGGAATCTAAAGAGTCAATGTGGCTATTTCCTTCCAGAAAATGTAGTTTTCCAGAGTCAGTGTCGGCCAATATTTGACCAGAGACGACTGCATTTGTCTTCCTGCTTAGCATTCTCTTTCAAAGACAGAGAGGTTGTGGAAGTATTAACTGCAGAGACCTCGAGTTGTGACTCGCATAATGACACAAGCACACCTGACAAATAGACCCACGCAGCTGGCGTATTAGGATTCATAAAGCATACACACCCTTTCAATGTAAACTTTTGTAAAGTACGGGTTGAGGTGAGCTAGTTCTTAAAGCAGGCTCATACATTTATATAGAGTCTCAAGTCTAACGTTGTCATCAGGGTTATCTGACTGGTACAACGTATAACAACAACATAATTAGTGGTGTGTCCCATTTTAATTATGAAGTAAATCATTACGCTGAGGTGCCTCATTTTGCCTCACGATGTGCAGAGAGAACATCCTGTGCTTTATTCTGAGGTCCGTCGGTCTGGGTGTTATTAGAACTGTCTTGTCTGAAACAAGGACTGTGATTAGTGTCCGGGCTGTCGAGTAATTCTGGTCCAGAGGGCTCATTTGCTCCTTTAACACCCACTGTCATTAAACCCCGTGCCCGGTAAAGTGATTATTCAGCAATAAAGTTTAAATTGTGCCATTGTCTGTAAAGAAGGTGGCGGCTGGATAATAAGGGGTCCTGGGGAGCGCGGCGTGTCTCTAAGATGAGTGTTCACACGAAAGAAGAGAAACTCAAGCTACATTTGGAAGGTTTTTTATTTGAATTCTTTTGAAGTGGAATGATAATAGAGTTTTCCTTTCACATGTGCACTTATTCTTCCCGCGTCTTTGCCGCTCTATGATTTTAAGCAGCTATTTGAGATTTTAAACCTCTTCTTTATTTGAGGGTTAGGGACTCAAATATGCTGCTGCAGTTTTATTACATCGTAAATTTTAAAAACATTGTTTGACTTTTGGACTGAACAAGTTGTTTAAAATCATCACCTCACTCTCTGACTAAAATGGCAGATTAATCAATAATAAAAACAATCAGATTGCAGTTCTAGATAAAATGCTGTACATACAATACATACCAGTGTTGTTAAACTTCCAATTAATACTCACAAATATGATAAATTGAAAAGATGTACCTTCATCAACATTGTGAGATTCTGACTGATAAACCCACGAGTATCCTCCTCTCTGAATATGTATCCTTCCATGTAAAGAAAGACTGGACTCTTCTTAACCCTGTGACCCAGCAGAGGTGAATAAAACTTAACAGCTACTCTGATCAGATTCCCCTTGAACTCATTCTTTGGTGACACTGGTGATGATACTTGATATAGTTGCATTAATATAGTTTGGAGGTGGAGAGAGTATATCCATAACTGTATATATAAAATGATTTAAGAAGCACTGGATTATTTACAAAATATTACATTACATTACATGTCATTTAGCTGACACTTTTATCCAAAGCGACTTACAATCATGTTACATTAATACACTGTAGACACAGCTACAGGGAGCAATTCAGGGTTAAGTGTCTTGCTCAAGGACACATTGACTAGTGCGGGGATTGAACCACCAACCCCCTGATTGAAAGACAGAGCTGCTAACCACGTGTATTATATATAATATTATTATATATGTGTGTGTTATTAACAATATTTAATTTCTAAATATCACCGTCATCATCATTACCGGTATATCGCGACGCCCGATAGTTGAAAACTGTTTGGAAAAGGGCAGGCAATTTTAAAAAGTCAGCCAGGAGAGAAACAAATATATATATTTGAATGCACACATGACATCTATTGCTTCTGTCCATCCGGGGAGAGGGATCTTCCTCTGTTGCTCTCCTGAAGGTTTCTTCCCTTTTTTCCCCGTGAAAGGTTTTTTCTATTTTTTTGGGAGTTTTTCCTGATCCGATGTGAGGTCAAAGGTCAGGGATGTTGTATGTGTACAGATTGTAAAGCCCTCTGAGGCAAATTCATAATTTGTGATATTGGGCTATATAAAATAAACTGAATTTAATTTAATTTAATGCAACAAGTCTTCAGTGCTTTTCTTTGCTCCTCTTTCAGCAGAGAGATAGCCGGCAGGAGGTCCTAACAGGACACTCTGACACAAACGCTTTTATTTAAGCCTCACAAGATGGAAATGATGATTATCGCTTGATATCGCGAGCTAACATGTAAAGTAAATCTTTTTCTTTTTCCTCTCACCGACTTTTTAAAGGGATGGAAATAGCTCCTGCTCTGGCATCGGGACAAACATGCAGCCTCGGTGTCTCTCTTTGAAAGATTTGGCATATGTATAATCAACTTAGAAATAATTTATTGAGCTACCAGTTGGATTTTGGCATTGGGAGCATTGGTTTTCTTTCTTTTTGGATGTGAAAGACAGTTTTACGGTACACTAAACCAGAGGAAAATTGTCTTATATGCCGTGCTGCTTGCATAACCATCTCCATAGATCTCTAATGCTTCAAGTTTTGGTTAGAGCTTCAAAAGATGGACTGTTAAAAAAAAAAAATGCAAACCTTATTAGTATGCCCAAAAGCGGCAATACAGTAACACACTCTGACATGGCTTTACGCCACCATGAAAATTATTTGTTTTTAATTACATTAATAAGCCTCTAACAACGGCTTTGTTTGAAGTGTTTTGTGTTTTTTCAATCAATTAGGGTTCCCGGTCTATTGAAGCCATCGTACTTTTTACATTAGGTGTCCACACGATCTTAATGAACAGAGCCAGAAGAAGAGAGGCCACGCTTTGTCCTCTACATGGTCATTTAGTTTAATGGCAGACCAGTATGTGTACAGATTGTAAAGCCCTCTGAGGCAAATTTGTAATTTGTGATATTGGGCTATACAAAATAAACTGAATTGAAACTGAATTGAAAATTGAACC
The DNA here is from genome assembly GCF_009769545.1 of Cyclopterus lumpus. Classification (NCBI taxonomy): domain Eukaryota; kingdom Metazoa; phylum Chordata; class Actinopteri; order Perciformes; family Cyclopteridae; genus Cyclopterus; species Cyclopterus lumpus. The sequence continues at coordinate 5,923,733 of NC_046969.1, read as the reverse complement.
AGTCTTGTACAATCAGTGCTGTACAATTAAGGCTCATCTTCACCAAAAACACATTTGTTAGAGAGGAAAATGCAGGAAGGGTTTAAACAGATGTATGCTCCTAAAAGACTATCCTCACAGAAGATTATTATAGCACCAATTTCGTAAGATGGACAATGTTGTTGTGACATAAATCTATTGCTGTTTTGGGAATCACAACAAAGCAAGTGAAATCTCTAAGTAAGGAGGTTGGGCTAAATAATTGGCGAAACAATGTCACCCTCAGCGTCATCAATTTCTTTGAAATGAGGTGGTTTATCAGAAAATGGATACAAATGACAGATATTGTCAGAACAGGAACAAAATATGTTATTGGTGTGTAAGACTAAATGTTTGCCTCATGATGACGCTAGATAAAAGTCACCGCTATCACCCAAGTCAGAAGAATTAATTGTCTATAGGAGCAATGAATGCCTGCAGCCTGTAAAAACCTTTCTGCTAATTAATCCAGTAACTCTTTCACTGCATAAATGAAAAGTTTGACCTCCCTGTGGCACAAGATTAAAATTCAGGAGGTCACCAAAGGATGCATCCTCTGTGAACCATGAATATGTACCAAATGTTTTGGCAATCCATCCATTAGCTGCTGAGTATTTCAGTCTGGACCAAAGCGGTGGACTAATATTGACATCTCTAGACCTAGCCCTAGAGCTAGACCTAGAGCTATAGATTGACCTAGAGCTAGAGCTATCCCTAGAGCTAGACCTATATATAGAGCTAGATCTAGAGATATAGCTAGACCTAGAGCTAGAGATAGAGCTAGACCTAGAGATAGAGCTAGACCTAGATCTAGAGATAGAGCTAGACCTAGAGATAGAGCTAGAGCTAGACCTAGATCTAGAGATAGAGCTAGACCTAGAGCTAGAGATAGCTAGACCTAGAGATAGAGCTAGAGCTAGACCTAGATCTAGAGATAGAGCTAGACCTAGAGCTAGAGATAGCTAGACCTAGAGATAGCGCTAGAACTATACCTAGAGCTAGACCTATAGATAGAGCTAGACCTAGAGCTAGAGCTAGACCTAGATCTAGAGATAGAGCTAGACCTAGAGATAGAGCTATACCTAGAGCTAGATATAGAGATAGAGCTAGACCTAGAGATAGAGATAGAGATAGAGCTAGAGCTAGAAATAGAGCTAGAGCTAGACCTAGATCTAGAGATAGAGCTAGACCTAGAGCTAGAAATAGAGCTAGACCTAGAGATAGAGATAGAGGTAGTGCTAGAGCTAGACCTAGAAATAGTGCTAGATCTAGATCTAGAGATAGAGCTAGACCTAGAGATAGAGCTAGAGCTAGACCTAGATCTAGAGATAGAGCTAGACCTAGAGATAGAGCTAGAGCTAGATCTAGAGATAGAGCTAGACCTAGACCTAGAGATAGAGCTAGAGCTAGACCTAGATCTAGAGATAGAGCTAGACCTAGAGATAGAGCTAGAGCTAGATCTAGAAATAGAGGTAGACCTAGACCTAGAGATAGAGCTAGAGCTAGAGCTAGACCTAGATCTAGAGATAGAGCTAGACCTAGAGATAGAGATAGAGCTAGAGCTAGACCTAGATCTAGAGCTAGACCTAGAGCTAGAAATAGAGCTAGACCTAGAGATAGAGGTAGTGCTAGAGCTAGACCTAGAAATAGTGCTAGATCTAGATCTAGAGATAGAGCTAGACCTAGACCTAGAGATAGAGCTAGAGCTAGACCTAGATCTAGAGATAGAGCTAGACCTAGAGATAGCGCTAGAACTAGACCTAGAGCTAGACCTAGAGATAGAGCTAGACCTAGAGATAGAGCTAGACCTAGAGCTAGAGCTAGACCTAGACCTAGATCTAGAGATAGAGCTAGACCTAGAGCTAGACCTAGAGATAGAGCTATACCTAGAGCTAGATCTAGAGATAGAGCTAGACCTAGAGATAGAGATAGAGCTAGAGCTAGACCTAGATCTAGAGATAGAGCTAGACCTAGACCTAGAGCTAGAAATAGAGCTAGACCTAGAGATAGAGATAGAGATAGAGATAGAGCTAGACCTAGAAATAGTGCTAGATCTAGAGATAGAGCTAGACCTAGACCTAGAGCTAGAGATAGAGCTAGACCTAGAGATAGAGCTAGACCTAGAGATAGAGATAGACCTAGAGCTAGAGATAGAGCTAGAGCTAGAGATAGAGCTAGACCTAGAGATAGAGATAGAGCTAGACCTAGAGATAGAGCTAGACCTAGAGATAGAGCTAGACCTAGAGATAGAGATAGCGCTAGAGATAGAGCTAGAGCTTGAGATAGAGCTAGACCTAGAGATAGAGCTAGACCTAGAGATAGAGATAGCGCTAGAGATAGAGCTAGAGCTTGAGATAGAGCTAGACCTAGAGCTACAATCGTTTTAAACATGTACATTATGTGTAACATGTCTGTTCAGAATTAGTGGAGGAGGTTCACAGGCAAGGAATTTTACTTGCAATAAACACAGTGCAAATGTAGAGGCATAATTAAAATTATGCCTCTACATAATATTCTATTGTAAATATGAGTATTTACAATTGAATATGAACAAATATTATAATATACGTAAAGTTATACATCTGTTGCTAAAGTGTCCATAATCAAACTATTATCTATCAATTGCTTGCATTCAAATAAAAAGAAAGTGCAACAACATCCACCATAAACTCACTGGTTTGGTCATCACACAACTTATGTGGACTAATGTTTACAGTTTATTGGGACATTTTGTGTCATGATTTTCTACTGTGAATGAGTGTTTTTGGCCCTCTTGAAATCTGCTCCCAGAGTTGATGAAGTATTCAGTTATTTAAGATAAAAAGCTATTCCGATAATGTGCACCATTCAAATATGTAATGTCCCCCACATCAACTTGTTGAGACGGACTGTATATTGCAGATACTGTCCTGATCTCCTGAAACCTTCTGATTGCTAATTTCACTTCTATCAATACAGCTCCACGCCTCGCTCTACTCCCTGGAGAAATTAACAGGGATTGATCTCTCGTATCTAATTCCTTTCTTCCTTTTTTTTGGAGGGTTCTCAATATTCTACATACTAATGATCTCGATGCATTTCCGCTCCAGTTTTCCCTCCCAGGTGAGAGAAAAACAACCAAGTGCGCTTTCATTTGGGAAACTAATTTTCAGGCAGACAAGTCTGGCTGCCTCTTGACATGAGAGGCGAGGGGGTGTGATAACGTGTAATTGACCTAGTGTTAGCGCACTGCCAGGTAAGGGGTACATTCAAGTGGCCTGCCCGGTCTCCGTGCACGGCCTGCTGGTATTTACAAAGTATTTAGTGCGTTAAAAGGAGGCCTGTGAGGTTTGTGTTTGTGCCACAGGTCCTTTTCGTTGAAACATTGACCTACACTCTTGTTAAACATGATACTTATCTTTGAAATACATCTCTCACCTTTTTAGAAATGTAATTCCATCACTATCAGTGTGGCCAAAAGGAGCAGGGCTGGAGATAAGATAATAGTCGTTTCTGATTGATACAGCGATACGACTGGTATGAAGTAGGCTAATCCTGGCTTTAAATTACCAGCAGTTCAGTGTACAGTCATACATAATGCATTACGCAAATGCTTGTGATATAAATATCGTAATTATGTATGTCCTAAATGATGTGTCACTGCAGGCTTCACAGCAGCTACTTCCTGATTGCAAGATAACCCTGCCTCTGCACCTGTTTAGATATTTCATAATTTGAACACTTGGACTGAATGTTTCTTTTCTGAGTTGAGAGGTGTCGGCGACCCGGATGCATGAGGTGAATTCAGATCTTACTGTTACTTGTGTTTTGTAAATCCTTTTGTTGTTCTTGTGTTTTTCCTGAAAAGACGTGTCCCTAGATGCAGCGGCAATACTTTCATAACGAGTGAGGCAAGAAATACTCCGATCATTACTCACACCTGCAATAACTGGATTTTTTGGGGGGAGAGGAAACAGTTTGTGAACAAACATCCAGGAGTTACATAAAAAAAGATTATAGTTCATTTGGAGTGTCTCTGGTCACCCAATGAATGAAAGTCCAACATTCCCCCTTTTTTGGCTGAGTTTTTGGATGCTCACCAGCTAGTCGCTAACTGGGTCTCTCAGCTGAAACTTACTAAAAGGCTCCGTAATAATTAAGCTACTTTGAAGAGCTGCCACAGGTTCAATGCATTGTCCCCTGTTCGGGAAGACCTATTTTGCATGCAAATTACGTGAATAATGTCTCAAAATAAAAGGGAAGAGAAAGCGAGAAGATAAAGCAACAGGTTAGTTTGTGTGTCAGTGAATAGTTCTACAAGTTTACAGAGCTATATATTTTGTATGCATGCTAATATACTGTATCTAATTACAAGACCATTTTAGGACATAGTTGAAAATAACTTTTTAGGGCAAAACAGCTTTTAATGTTGGCACACTAATACATATGTATGGTGTTACTTTGGAGATATTGCAAAACATTTGGCAATGATAGCAGTGTTGTTTGATTGGTGTGTATGGTTTCGCATGGGCATATTTTGAGTTCTGGAGTTTGGCAAAACCATCCCCAAACCAGCCAGCCAGACACTAAATTACTTTCAGCTGTTCCAAACATTAAGTTGGGTGTTGTATCTGTGGGGTCTTTTTTGGGATGAATCTGTATAGCAAATGCTTCATCTTCAGCAGGAATGACCTTGTTGAGTTTCGGCTTTGATCAGCACATCGACTCATCCACTCCGATAACTCTGAAACCCATTTATCACGCGTTAGGTTTTAGCCTGCCGCGGCTACATTCGCTGGCAGAAAATCAATCTGTTCTTATCAGTTAATACACTGAAGGGTCAAGACAGGAATATGTGAACATGTATACTACAAGCCAAAGCTCTGATTAGAAAGGATGGAAATGTTCATTAATGGATAGGGGGGGGGGGGGGAATTAGTGTGGAGAGAGGTAAAATCAGAAACACACGTGATTATGTACAATACAGCACTAATTCTCCATTGGTTAAAGAAATGTTGAATACATTTAGTCAAATTCAGTATCCATTGAAGGATTCTTCCAGGAAAACCCACTGATGGCTTCGACTGCCTGGAAAACTTGACAAATGTTGTCTTTTTGCTTCTTTAAATACTGCAGCGGTGGTGCATAGCCCACAGCCCAAAGCTTGTGTCTGACACACACACACACACACACACACACACTCACACAGTCAGACAAAAAATGTTGCCATAGGAGTTGACTGAGAAATTTCCCACATGGGTTGTACATTTATATAGTTTAACGAAGCAATCCCTTAATGGACAAACCATGTGTGTGTGTAGGCGTGTGTGTGCATGTGTGTGTGTGTGTGTGCGTGTGTGTGTGTGGTGTGGTGTGTTTGAGAAAAACAGGAGGAGCAGGAAAGAGAGAGGGTGGACTCCTTTTTTTGTGTTAATTGTGGATGTATAAGGTTTTGTCTGGATTAAGTAGTCACTTAATTACATGGTCTGTTTGTTGTGGGGAATAAATAACAAGCGGCAGAATTGTACTTGGCGTCTTACAACAAAGCCCGTGCAACAACGTGTCATTTGCAATCACAGCTTACAGCACAGAGAGAGACAAAGTCAATACCGCCTAATGGACACAGGAAATCAACAACGTGTCCCGTCGTCTGGTCCAGAATGCTTATTTGGTCGAACTGTGTTCATCAACTGCATTATGATGGAGGGTTTGATAACCCAGTCTTCACCTTGGATTAATGCAGAGATTTGGTGGGCACAAATAATATAAATGATCATCTTTACTGTCCACAAAATTGGAAATTCGCCTTCGGCTTCACAGGTTGATTATAACACACAATAGAAAATCACAACACATTCAATAAACAGCACAACATGCCCAGTGCGGACAACGATGGTGGTTACGAAGTTGGCAAAGAAACATTTTCTTTCATTTCATTTCTGTGGCGTCTCCCCGAGGGCAGTTTTGTGAATTCTTCAATGAACGGGAGCGGACACAATTTGTTTTTGTGTTTCACATAAACATCCCAGTGTTTTCTGCTCTTTCCCAATAATTGCACTGGCCGCGTTTGTAATTAATAAAAAGGTTGGTGAACCCAAATCACAACCGAAAACATCAGTCAATGGTTTTCACGAGTTTTATATGCACCTCTGAAAGCCATGTTCCCACGACAATACATTGAATGTGAACGAAATTGCATTTGTGGTTCTCAAGACTTTAAAGAATCACATGTGAAAAGCTCCACGGCAGTGGGTTAATGTAGTATTGTGTGGATAATATATGATTCATAAAATATGTGGTGTGCATCAACCATTTAACCCGTACATCAAATGAAGCTAAAGGAAAGCTTTGAAAGCTTCAATTTGCCATAAAAAATGACTTTTACCAGGGTTAAAAACAGTCCATTCATGTGTAACTTAATGTGAGTGATTCCTACAGCATCTGTTGTCCGCCTGCATCGCTTTACACACTGAGATGCTTCCACTGCAGCTCACTGGAGCCCTGCAGCCGTCTGAAGGCAGCAGGACACGTGTGTTGAAGAGTGCCATTACGCACGACCGTCCATTGTGTGCACTTTTCATTCAATCACGCGCAAATGACGCCAGAATACAGAAAAAAACCGTACTCTTAATAACCAGTTGTCGGATTGATGCAATTGTATACGAAGCTTCAAAAGGTATCGATTTCCTGAAGAAGTGTCTCTTCAATCGTTCTTCTTATACACTAACTACCTTCATAAAAGATGTATAACTAATTATAAGAGGCCACCTGGCAGGAACATTGAAATAACCTTCTTTCTTTTTGTAAACGTTTGTTCCGACAGGGAAACTACAGCATTGTTCATTTGTTCAGTCTCATTTTTCCATCTTCTCCCACAGCGAGCCGTATCAACGCTAACACAATTTGGATCAGTAGTTTTTAACGCAGTCAAAAAGGGGAAGAAGAATACTATTTGAATTGGTTAATTCGAGACTACAGGGACGCTCGATGAATCCGCGGTTCGTGTAAACGGCCACACCTCGATCGGCGTATACTTCCCTCTAACATGAAAGCACAACGGCTGTGATCAGCCTTCAGCCCAAAGCCAACCTGAATGTCATCATTTGTCTTGTGGTCGGTGACTAATGAACAACAGAGGTGGAAATTTACTGAAGCCAAGTGTGGCGGAGATGTGATCATCCACCCTGAACAGATCACGCCACTGTGTAATAATAGATGGTAGATGGCTGCCATTACGACCTTCCCTCTGCACGGCGGAGCACTGGGAGCCACATGAAATCAAATTACCGCTCAAGAGGAGGTTCACTCTCCTCACCCGACATTTGCCCTGTCTGTCCTCCCCCCCCCCCCCCCTCTCTCTCTTCTCAGCCCCCTTTTTTGGCCTCTTCTGCAGGCTCCTCCCCCTAAAGGGGCCGGTTTAGAAACTCCCTTCACTGAAAAATACCTACAGCCCTGCTTCTTGACAATAGGACACTGTCCATTAACAATAGACACTTTGGTTACTCACTGTAATGAAGGAATAGCAAATGGATAATGAATAATGTATAATTAATACACAACATTCTAATATGTAACTGTATCAATACCTGGCTTCTACTCAGACACCTGTATCTAGGAGCAAGACACCAGGTCTATGGTTGTTTAGTCTCTTTATGGATAGTCCGCCTTTCTTTGTCATCATTGTGTGTCCCTCTGAGGTGGTTTGTCATGGTGTCGTGTCTCTGTGATGGTTTTGTGTCTTTTTGTGATCGTTTGAATGACTTTCCAATAAGAAGGGGGTCACCAGTGTTGTTACACGTCGTCCCTCTAGTTCCGCCGCTGTCTGACCCGCCCTCCATCGTCTCTGCTCGTTCTTCCATGCTGTCTCTACTCTGACTCTGTGACAGAGGAGGAAATGTAAGAGAAAAGAGAAAGTGCAGCGATCCTTTGAGATCTCATAAATTCAATATATTCTTGCCTAGACTCCCTAAAAGTGCTTGGGAGTGCATTCAGCGAGTCTATAAGTCACAACATTGTCAGAGGGGCGATGGTGATGCATGAGGGCGCCGGCGCTCGGTTCATTCCAGAGCAGGTACTCTCCGTCAGATAAGCGCAACCTTAATTCCTTCCGCTGGCCTAATGTGTTTTTAATGCAGCCCCGTGACTTATGTTGCTGTCAGTCGGTCGGCCTCATAGGGATGCCACGATGCTAGTGGGCGGCAGACGGGGACCAGGAAAAGGTGGCAAAGATTAATCGGAGCAGCAAAGGCAAAACACATTTGATAAAATCTGTATTGACTCAGACGACTGAGAGGGCTGCATCTCTGGAAATGAAAAATAAATAAAAATGCGGGATGCTCGGCTTGTCTCGACCGCGGGATGAATGAGCTCAGTTTGTTCAAACGTGCATTTGATGGAACAATACGGATTGACCTCGGAGGCAATGGATGTCGTCGATAACAACGCGGAGGCGGGTAATTAATTGTAAGTCGTGTTTTCGAGCTTTTTGAGACTTATTGTAGAATCACCACAAAGCAATTCGTCACAAGGCATGTGTCATATTGAACAGACGCTTTATTTAAATCCAGAGGTATGGTTCTGCCCTCCAAAATGTCCCCGGGGAAATGTATACGGAGCAACAACGTTATGTCCACACTTCCACGGAGCCGACATTTACATTTGTACAATCCAAAGTGTTCTCTCAATCACTGGTAGTCATCACAAGAAACAGAAACACATTCAAGATTGTCCTGCCACTGGAATTAGAAGAACTTCTGCACGGGTCGTCCTTCAATCAGAGGATCGGCGGTTCGATCCCCGGCTCTGCTCGCCCATGTCGATGTGTCCTTGGGCAAGACACTGAACCCTAAAATTGCTCCCGTAGCTGTGTCTACGGTGCATGAATGTTAGTTAGTGTTGATGGGCAGGTGGCTCCTCCCATCAGTGTATGAATGGGTGAATGATGTCATGTAGTGTTAAAGCGCTTTACAAGTACAGGTCCATTTACCATTTCCACTCCCTCATTGAATAATCGAGAATCTTTGAATGTGCCAGTATTTATTTCACCCCAAAAGTTCAATTGCTGAACACAAGATAGCCCTTATTCCAATTAAAGTCCATTCTTAGTGTTTGTGCCCTGGACGTTTTTTTAACTTGTTTAAGCTGCATTGGACTACAATTGACAATTGATCATCTTTCCCACTTCAGCAAATGTATTCATAAAAGTCATTTTTATGAAAGACGCACTTAAATCGACACATTTAAGGTAAAAAAGATTTTTTTTAAATGTAACTCTGAAAATGTTGTCATCCGCTTAAATAACCTTGCAGTAATGTTTTATCTGCTGCATGTGTGAAGGTAGCAACACACTGTGGATCTAACTTAGTGAATTCGCTGTCCTTCGTTTTGCGAGTCACCTCGTGTATCTTTATTTTTCTTTTCTTTTCCTTCAGTTCAGTCTGTGGCCAAAGGTTTAGCCATAGGGCGGCCAACATGCATGTCCCCTGCTCCACACAAGCTTAAAAAAATTCCAAAAGGAAGCCTTCTTTTAAAATGCCGCCATGCTTCCGTTATTTCCTTGCTTTTCTTTTCTGTAGTGTTGGTCCCCCGGTCCCGATAATCCCCCCCACATCCTTTGCTAATCAGTAGGAAAGGAGCAAGGCAGCAATGTGCTCAGACTTGAGCTAAAAAAAAATGCATGTTCTTCCTCTGAACACACACTGCGGCCCAAAGGGGAACCAGGCGCTCTCCCTCCTGCTCTCTGTAAGAGAACCACACAGATTAAAAAGGCAGGCTAATGACATGCATGCCCACCGCCTGCATGCACACGTGGACGATCGGCGCTGAAGGTGAGGATGTTTCCTGAGTGGAGGCCAAGGCCACGCATGTCACAGGGTGTGCATGTCTGTGTAAGAATGAGGATTTGTTCAGGGTGGGAGGTGTCCTGCCAGCTAATTGTGTTTTCCCAGCCTTGTGGCTGCCAGTAATGTGGCCCCGTGGTGTCTCCCCGGCTGGCCAGGCTGCCGCAGAAAGGTCACAGGTGCTCCGGGAGAACAGAACTACAGTGCTGCATACTGAAGTGGTAAAGATTTCCAACCTTTTTTTTCTTTTTTTCCTTTTCTTTTTTAATCTCCAGCGGGTTTGCTAATGTTTTATTTTTTTATCTCAACATAGTCACAGTAGCAACATGTTCTTCTCCTACTCAACCGATTCAAATGTGAGCAATTTGTACATCCGGGATGCTGAACTGCACCATGTTTGTCCTTTTCATAAGTTCATAAGTTCATGAAATGGAAAAGGAGAAAAAAATTGCACCTCTGTTTGAGATACAGAAGACATTTAGAAAATACAGATAAAAAGGATTGTGTGTAGCTTTAGTGGAGGTATCACCTCACTGAATGATTTCCAGTTTAGAATTGTTTATTTTGACTCGAGATGTGAGTTTATGATTAAACTCATCATACATCATTACTTGCTGGTATTTAGTTTAAAATGTCCACCATTGAAGGTGGATCCCTCTTTTTTGTTGTTGCAACAAATGTAAGAATAAACCTTCAATGACATGAGGGAAGACTGAGCAAACATGGAGGTTATTAATGCGGAATCTTAAATATTTTTTCTTAAAATGTAATTTTTTTATTTTATTCAAAAAGGTTTGTGCATAGAAATCCCTCTATCTATAATTAAATGTTGGATTTGTTGTAGAGTATCTCTTTACACCTCTCTCCAGTCACATGCCCACTTCCCAAAATGCAATACATTTCTCATCATGTAATAACAATGCATTTCCCATAACATTTTTCATATGTTATGCACTCATGGGTTTCGTCCATTATGTGCTGATTATTACATTGCGAGTTGCTACAGATGCCCTCTGACAGTCACCTGACTGCCCCATCCACATCTCATCTGCACTGCAGTGACCCCTCTCTCCCCGGTCTCAGTCCCCTGACCTCCTCCGGCCAACTGCCCACCTGTCTTCACTTTCCTTCATCCGACCTGCAGGATATCAGCGGCCCCTCACTCAGTCACTGTCAGATCTTACCTGACTCTGACTCTGACTCTGACCCTGTCTGTTCGTCTGTCTGCCCGCCCGTAGATGATTTAATCACATGAAACATCGGACCTTTCCTCTCCTGACTCGGAGAAGGTTTGAGGTGCTGTTACATTGCTGTGCTGAAGGGGGAGATGTCTGTGCACGTCCCTAAAATCTGAGATGTAAAACACCTTTCGAAGCTAGATTTGGCACGTCACACATTTAGCTGGAGAATCTGTATGTTGAGCACAGAATTCAGGGGGCGGGTTACAAATCAAAATATAATGTAATATAATGCAGTGAGGCTCTCAGTCATTCTGTATCGGTTTCAAACGTGAATGTTATCCTTGCTGAGTGAGGCGTGTTTTCTCGGGGTTCAGCCAATACTTTGCAGAAATTCTGCTTATTAACTTGGGAGGGAGACAGATGAGATCACACAAGTCAATATAATGAAAACACATTAGGTATATACTGTACATCAATGGGGGACTACAACTGTAACAATAAAAGTGCTTCCCCCACCCATGACTGTACCTGACAGCTGTCTGTGAATCTGTTGAAGTTTTCCTAGAAATATTGCTCCCGGGGCGACACTGAAGGGAAACCAGTATTAGTCAGGATGAGTGACGGCTGACGGAGTGATTGAAGTTCATCTGGTTAACTCTGGTTACATACAGCCAGCCCCCAAGTACAATGAAAACAGTGTGTTTTGGTCCCTTTTGGTCCTGGTGTGTGCTCCTGTGTGATTACAGCTTCATTTAATGTTGTATATCATTGCGGGGGGGTATTTTCAGGGATTTACTTGTGTGACTTTCAATTACGAGTGCGGGGGTCGGGGCTATTTTGATGTAACCCCCCCCCCCCCATGTTGTTGTTTCACCTAAGAATTCTCATTTCTCTGAGCTGATGTAGTACTCCAGGTGCAAGCTGCGGGCAAATAGCTGCATTATTTATCTCATTAGGGATAGATATAACCCATTGCACTGCTACATTTTCAGGTAGCAACACTGAGAATGGCAACTCGGCATGGGAAAGCCTTTTCCTTTGCGTCCTTTTCTTCTCACTGCCTCATTGCTGTGGCGAGAGACATTTCTGTGAACAACAGGCGCCCAGTGTTTTGTCTCCAGGCCATTTGAATTTTCTCTCATTTTTTACCAAACCTCATTTCATCCATGTTGAATGGTGCTATCTTTAGCTGCAGGCTACGGGGCTGCGACTGCCTTCCAGAGTGGCTCCACAGTGGCTAGATGTACACTGAATAACAATCACGTGCTGCTTTGATTGGACGCTTCATTAGCGCCTATCGGCACTGCTGTCGCTCGCTGTCCATCAACACGATGCAGGAGGACAAAACTATTACATTGGGATCTATGCCGCCTCCTACATCTGCTGGGAGATATGAATTAGAAAACAATTTTGTATTGATTCCCCCCCTCATTGATTTTTTTCCCTCTCATGTGCCTGAAGCGAACGAGCGAGCCACTCTGATTGGCTACAAGGGATCTGGCTGAGTTAATGTTGGATTGAGGTGTCTGGGCTAAAGAATATGCCTATCTGTCTGCAAAGGTAATCATGCAGGACATTGTGTTGTTAACATGCAGTTCACCTGAATGTTGTGCTCAAAATATACTTTATCCCTTTGATACTTTTGTGACTTTTCCTAATTTTTATGAGAATTGCTCATGAACACGATGCTGAACTGATGATTATTTTTGAGGTTTCAGAGACATCAGCTGTGAGTCATGGTGAATCGCGATGGATTTCTGTCACAGTCTGCATTCATATCATAAACACTATTAAAACATTTGATGAATGATGTATTATAATACTGCTACTTCTATTAGACTTTATAATAAATCACCTCTGGCCAAATTATCCTCAAATTGATCATCAATAAACCTTGCACCGCTGTCACTTTATACTTTAGATACACTCTATGCACTTACATTTTTATTACATTTTTTACACTTTCATTTCCTTTATTACTTAAATTCTTAAATGTAATATGCCCTGCTATATTATTTTATTCTATTGCATATTTGTAAAGAATGTTTTGCTGCTGCTTCAAGAAATTTCCCCATGGGGATGAATAAAGTAAAACCTAATCTAATATAATGTAATTGTAAGCATATTCATCCATGGATATGTTTAAACATTATTTGTCAACAATTATAAACCCTCCCCTGAAGACAGATATTATCATTGCCATCACAAATCACGAGGACGTAACGCTAGAACGCACGGCGGTTAAACTGCTCCACGGCCACACTAGAATATGGACGTGAGAACTATAGCTCACATCCCTTAGTGACATCACATAGTTATGGTCTAACATTCTCCAGACTGGTCAAAATATTCACGCTAATGTAGTTTAGTTTTAAATGAAATATCCGCCGCTTCACTTTGCCGCTCCCCAGTCTCTCTGTCTCTCACTCACTGCTCTTCTTCCCAGCTCAATCTTCCACATTATACTCGCCACTTTATCTTCCTCCCCGCTTCTCTCTCCCTTCCAATGTCTCAGTTTCCAAAGGCTAATGCACTGGAGCAGATAATTATACACACCCCCACCCCACACTGGCTCCTCAAACAGCATCCCTCTCCTCCATGTGTGCACACTGAACCTGCATTGATGCAGGAGAAAAAGGGAAGACAAAATCACAAATTCAGAGTACAGTGGTAAACGAGGACACACATGCAGCAAACAAGCTGTCGTTGTGACATTGCTGGCGGCATTTCACCCCATTACCAAAATAGATCCATGTTATTTTGTGTTTTCCCTCGGATGCTGTGCAAGTTAAAAGCTCAGGACTTCACTTTCACTGCGAGCGTTGCAAAGAAAGGGCGTGGAGTTGATGCTTTTTGAGGAAGTTAGGGACATGACGTGCATCATTTCCTCTGACGGCAGCAGGCCTGATGGCCATATTTTAATGGTCAACAGCACGTCTGAATGTGCTCAGGTAATTGAAGGTCAGGAAAGTAAAACCAAGTTAAGTTCAAAGCCTTTTCCATATTCACAGAGAGTCTTTTCAATCTCTAATCATCCTGACATTGTGTCCATAAATATAACGTGAATGCCATACCTCATCTTGTCCCTTGCTTATCTTTAGGAAAGCTTAAAAAGGTGTCACGGTGTACTTTTCTAATTTCCACCTGGTTTTGCTCATTTATTTCTTGCCAATTTTAGTCCTCAACCTGTGACAAATTAATTATATGTGGGATATTGAAGTTAAATTTTAACTAAATGAATTCCAAGTTAAGTTGACCTTTTTTTCCCGAATAACATTCCCGAGTCTGTCCTTTTGTGTGTCCAGAATGAATGTGACATAGTGCTACAGGTACTAATGCATGTGCATGCATGTACATGTCACATTAATATTGTAGGCCTTACAGTCCAGAAGAGATGAGTCACAGGTGTGTGTGTGGAGCCAGAGGATACAGTGACAAATCAGCATGTGTATTCGAGGGGAGTCTAATTCTGTGTGTGTGTTCATGTTTGTGGATGTGTGTAAAAGATTGCATAGATGCAGTTTATTCCGAGAGATTTGCATGCAAGTTTCAACATTCACTGTACAGGTAGACAGCTCTATCCCTGTACTTTTGTTTGTGTGTGGTTTGGGGCTTTTTTTCATGGTTTGGGCAAAGCTCCTTAGCTACAATTAAGGGACATTTTAATCCTCCAGCACACAATGATATTGTATTTAATAGTGTGGCCACAGTGTGGTGAAGGCCCTTACCCAATATGTGGTTCGGAACCTCCACAAGGTGTCACATGAAGATTATTAACAAGATAGGAAATGAGAAAATACAAGTTTCTCCTTCCCATAATAATGTCTCTTTGGAATCACACTTTAAGGTGTTTCTGGTATTTAAAAAATATTACAAACTAGAGATCATCTTTGATTTGATCACACCAGCCACAACACCAAATCATACAGGCATAAAGAAAGAGCACTTCCACACTTTCTACTTCCAGCGCCCTTACTTGGACCACATCCATCTTTGAGTCTTCATCTTCATCTCAACTATACATCAGTTTTGTGATAGAAAATCGGACCAGAAGTGTACATTTGGATAAAGTAAGAGGACCATTGGCCCCTTTGTCAAACACAACCTTCCTTTTGGTCTTTATCATCTATAAAGCTTCACGAAGCCATCTTGCACGGTCAACAAAATCTCTGTGGTAGTTTCAGATACAGTGAATGTCACACGCAGACTTAGAAGGGAACATAATACTGGCTGTTTGTAAGTTGGGAACCATTAGCGTAGAAGAACTTAACTGGCCTGCTCAGCGTTCTGACCTACATCCAATTGAGTACAATTGGAAGGAATTGAAGCCAGGCGGCAACCTTCGGTTCTGCCAAACCAATGGAAGTGTCTTAAAACTTGCATTCTCTCTACTGATCCGCAGGGTGCGACTCAGGTTGTAAAAAGTCAGATTGTTTGGAAGTCTACGACAAAAAGACTTCTCCCCTGAGTTTATGGTCTCAATCGTTAGTTTCAAGTCTTCTTTCGCCAAACTCGAGGCTTCCAAACGGCAATATGGAAACCAATGGGTGAAGTCAAGATGACAACTTCCACTTCTTATATACAGTATATGATTGAAACTCTGACTGTTCTTAAAGGATAAGGCCCGTATTATTCCATGTGTTTGTTATTCTCCAGAAAATCCCATGAAAAGTCCATTACCATTGATGTGTGAGTCAAATTGCCAATACCTTCTCAATTCCCCAATCTGAGGCTCTCTGCCACAAGCCCTGAAGATGTAAATCGTGTAGCAGGTATCAAATTTCTCTTTCAAAAAAGGCTAAATGGTTTTCTAAAAGAGCTGGGCACTTAAGTTTTTAGGAAAAGCTAAGGAGGAGTCAATAATGAATTTGTTAAAGACTATTTTTAGCTGTGGATTGCCACACATGTGCTGCTCCAGTGAGTACTGCTGGCTTAATTGTGTATTTTCAATCGTTTTTGGTCTATATATCAGGCTTTATAAACACAATAGGTCACTGATATTTTGGTCTTTTCATGGGATATCTGAATCTGAAGTTAATACATATCTCGATATAGCATGTTTTTTTGTAATTCAATAGTACTATCTATTGAATCACACAATTGTGTGAAATAACCACCTGGTAAAGCCTATTGTATTATACTCCCGTGTGAATTTTATACATGACAAATGAATGAGTATTTTCTCATTTAATTCAAAACGATAGTACAAAATGTGTACGGAATAAAGAAATGTAAAAACTCCAGCTATACACTGACTGTTTACAGGTATGTACTTAAATACAGAGTAATCAGATTGAGAGAATAGTTTGATTTAACTACACAGGAGTATTCCCATGAGCTGAATTATTTTGGTAAGCAGGATTTGAACAATAAAGCAGAAGGAATGATTAAATGAAGAAAATCTTTCTTTCTCTTTTCTCTTGGAAAACATGACTCGCTATTTATTTTAACCAACCTTTGGGTTGCAAGTGGACGTCCTGAGCTGAATGCTCTATTGTATTCTCAGTAATGCAGCCTAAAGGTTGGATAAGCTTGTGCCCAACGTGCCAGTTGAAGTAGTAATATAAAGCCGTATGTAAAAACAAGGCTGCAATCTTCAAATGATATTCCCTCAAAAACATTTCACATCAGATTTTTGAAAGAAATTTGAGATAGTATGTGCTTTTCAATATCAGACGTAATTGCGTACCATGATATTGCGATGACTTCATCAAGATTAAATTTAATTGAAAGACGATAGATTATCATTTTTAATCATCGCCATGAGCCCTCCAGTGTATGATTTTGAATGTCTGTGTGTCTTTGTAAGACTGTGTCTGTGAATGTGCAACCTTTGAAAGGTGTACCCTTGTTGCCTGGATTGCCACAGGTAAAGAGGGACACAGATCAGCACAGCATTTTGAAAAGCCAGCCTGACCATCTGTGCAAGGTGACTTCCAAGTGTAATGTGTCAGTAGATATCATCTCTCGATAGCATCTCAGACTTAACTGCTCTGCCACAGCTGAATAGCACCTCCCACGCATGTCCACAACCGGGGAATTGGACTGGTTTAGAGGTCTGTGGCTCATAGTGCGGTGATGCCTGCAGTCCAGGTGGAGGAGGGCAGACGAAGACCTGTTTATGAAGGTTGAGAAAAAACAGCCGAACAAAGATATCGTTTGGCACAGTGAGAGGTTTTCAATGCAAATATTGGTATTTGCATTGAAAAAATATATATATATTTTAGCTTCTCGCTATGTGTTTCTTCCAGTTGGCTCGTTTACTAACCTGTTAGCATTACAACTGAATTCCTATTAACTAGTTTTGATGTCCATTTGATTATGTAGTGTTGTAGAGGATGTACCTGTGATGTATATGATGTATTATGTGTACAAATATGTACTACCAGTGAAAGCAGCTATGATATTTCCGTAATGTATTTTCACTAATGACGTCTGAGGTTAGATCCAGTTTGTCACTATATGCTGTATGCAGTGTAGAAAAATATACGCATAACTTTATGTAATATGTACAGAGTGAAAAGAAGCCCTTCTTACCATTTATATATGTTCCCAGTATGGTCAGTTATTCTGCCCCCTGGTGGCCAGAAAGTGTGTGCGGCGACATTCATACAACACAAAACTTTTCCACATTAATCATAATTGGGGAGATGTGCATTGGCGTTGCATGATGGCTTCCATCAATCATTGAACAAATGGAGAAAGGGTGATTTTTATTTTTATTTTCTCCATTTCATCATAAAGGAGTAGATACATATACTTATTCACTTTTATGAGGTTGTGAGATGATTAGCTTAGCTTAGCATAAAGACTGGCAGTAGGAGGACAAGGCTAGCTAAACAAACAACGTATAGCGTCTTGAGCTTCTGAGGTGATTTTTTGTAATTTTGGACAGAGCCAGGCTAGCTGTTTCCCATGCTTTAGTTATTACACAAAGCTAAGCTAATCACGTCTGGCTTCATAATTATATAATCCATTATTACTAAAATGACTGCAAAGACACAAGCATGGAATATTTCTCATCTAACCCACCAAGAAAATGTGAATAAGTGCATTTGTGGACAAAATTTTTAAACTGTTCCATTATTTAGTTTTAAATCACCACAAAGAATAAATTAATTTATTATTTTGACAATAATTACCTTGTTGCTGGTTTTACATCCAAATCATAGCCTAGTTTAAAAACTAGGGTATTGAGTAGACGTATTAGTTTTTGTTGGTGTTTATAATTATGTGTTTTGCATTAGACTATCAATGTCACCTTTTTAAATAATGAAATACATTTATTTGGATGTCCCAGACAAACAAAATATTTAATATGTTCCTTGGTCTCTTATCTCCACTGACAAACTGCTACTTAGGGTCTTCTCAGCGTTATCTTGCATCTCTGAAACAGCCGTATTTGTGTTTATTAAGTGCAATATAGTCCACCCTTAGCAAAACAGCTGAGATATAATTTGAAGTCCCTAATGAGCTCGCTCGGCATGGACAAAATGAAAGTAGTGTTGTTTTAAAAGAAGAGAAAGAAGAGTCATGGATTCAAAACATCACATTTTGGGAGAAGGGAAGCTTATTATGCCCGAGAGTGCAAATACCAGACAAAACCTCTCAGAATTAGCCTTCTAAATAAAGGCACACAAAGACACATATTGGTATTCTGCCTGTATTTTCCTGCTGCGGTTGGTGTTCGGATCACAATGATTACCCCACCGAGACAGAGTGGCACCGAACACCACATGTGCTCCAGTGTGTGGGAGTCTGCGAGTGTGTGCTTTCAAGGTGAGGAGGACAGGAGTAGACGGATCATTTGTGTATTGAGTTACAAAGTGAAGAACTCCAGCATTGTAGTTCATCTCACAGGTCACAAGCTTTTATTTGAAATGGAAATTGCATTGAACGTCGTTATCCTACACCTAATATGTCTTAGAGCTGATGGTAGTTATTCCTCTCTCATCTTTTAAGGATATTTAGAATGTGGATGTTTCTTTAGAAAGCAGGAACCTGTTTTTAGTTGTGTTGATGGAGCTGCTTGTTAACCCCCCCCCCCCCCCCCCCCCCCCCCACCTGCTCTCGGTTATATAAGCGTATAGCTTATTTATTATTTAGTTCTAGTCAAAGTGAATAGTAATTAGCCATGACCCTGTTTGATGCTGCAACTGGGGCCTGTTAAATTGATGCTGTGGAATAACTCTGTATCCAAAACGAACTCAGTTCAAACCTGTTCATTTATTCATGTCAGGCAGTGCACTTACATAAAAACTTTGCCTCTTATTTTGCCAGGGTGGCTCAGCTCTTTATATAAGCGTACTTGTGTGCAAGTTTGAACAGTGAGATTTGATGTTGGTGGTGGGAAGGGAGAGATCAGGATTACTATCAGAGATACTATCAGAATCATCCTCCGTACAAGATTACAAGTTGTAATGTTTTCATTCACGCAAGATTATTAACAATGCCTTAAGGTCTATCAGATACTGTTAAACAACCAGCCCTGAAAATGAGGCTGACGTGATACTGTAGAGGGCAATTTACAGAATGACATGAGCCTGTAAATAGCTTCAAATGAGGTGTCTCATTATTTTTTTCCATAACACATTAGCTGTTACTTTCATTAGCAGCTACAAAAGTCTAACAGGATGTTGAAAGTGTTGGTAAAGGAAAAACCGAACAGCATTAACTAGAGTTCCTTGCCTTTGATGTACAATCTTAAGGAGGATTCTCGGGAGCTAAGGGGGGAGTGGAGGGTGTCTCATATACATTTTTTGCATTGCTTGAGGTATATATTTGTCATAGTTTTAATTATTTACAGTAGAACTCACACATAATGGTAGCGAAGGTCATGAAAAAGGCAATCAACTATGCCAAATGAATATACCCCAGCAACTGTGCTCCGGGGGAAAATACATATTTATTCAAAGTCATTCATGTTTATGAGCCGCAAAGATTCTCATGACTACCAGAGTAGAAGAAGACACACTATTCTTGCATTTTAATTTCCCATTGTGGATACAAAATCAAGTTCAGGTATTAGCTGCCTGCCAGTGTTTATATATTGGCCAAACTGTTCAGACCACTGGGGATTTTCACTTTCTAAGGACTGGTATGAATGAGAAACTATTAATAAACTCATCACAGTCTCATACAATGACCTGTGGATTGTTATGGGTAGTGTATCTTGTAGGATAATCCGAGCTTCTCTGAGTCCGGCTAGTGCGGTGCGTGTGCCCCTAGCTGGCTAGCAAATCGCAGTCGCTCGGAACTGCGCTCATACAGCGCTGACTGATAATAACGCCACCCCGACCCACAGCGTCAGCACAGAGGAGTAACGCCAACCCTGTGGTTGGCCAGGGGGACACTGTTAGCTCTCAGCACTGTTGTTTGCACTGCTAATGCACGTTGCACCTTTAGCTGCTGGCCGCCAGCTCAGCCTTCGCCATGTTGAGAGCCTTGCGGAGGCAATCCCTCAATAATATCTTCTGAATTTGGAATTTAGCGGGTAAATTCATCATTTTAGTCTGAGGAGTACTACTGCATATGTGAAATAAAAGCATATTGTGGCTCCACGGGGAGCTACGCGAATTCTGAGTTTACCATTACTGCTCGAAGCTAGGAACTTGCGGCTACATTAGCCGCTCCCATGACAAACCCACATTTACGACCCAACTGCCAGTGGTTGAGTTGCATTGTGGGTAATATAGAAACAGGGTGTCCCATGCCCATCCTCCAGCCCGCAGAACTACCGTTGCTTTACACTTTGCAACATAAAGGAGCTGCACTGGCTGTATTGTGAGCTGAAGATTCATCCAGTATAAACATACTGTAATTCTTAGGGATACTCGACTGTGATCCTGTCCTCCTCTTCCTGGTCTGTCCTCTCCTTTGACTTTCCGTTTCGTGTCACAATTTATTTAGTTTTTAAAAATGCATCAACCTCGGCAACACTCCATGTGTTGTATGAATGCATTTTAGACTTGACATTCTGTTGATCCTCATGCCAAGAGAAAGAACAAGAACAAGAATCTCCACAGGCAGGTCAAAGGTCAGGCTCAGCTCCAGAACACAACCCTTCGAGGGGGGTGGGGGGGTCCTTAATTCAAGTAAATAATACAAAGCCAACTATTTATTCTTAGCTACTTTACAATAAGTGCAATTTTGTGGGACCACCTATAACTGTAACGTTTCTCTTTTTTTCTCAGATTCCTGATCTAACTTTGCATGATTGAATAGTAAAAAACTAAACATAGAATGATCTCTCTTCTGTATAGAAAACAGATGAAAACAAGAAAAGATTGCGCAGCCACCACATAGGTAGTAAACAGCTCCACCGGGCTTTGCTGCCTGGCCGCATAAACTGCATCCTGTCATGCTTTTCATACTAATGAGAGACAATTAGTCCTGAGAAACAGTGAGCCACCCCTCCATGTGTCAAACACAACATTCTCTGTTTAATGTGGACTCATTTATTATGCACACAGGGCTTATTACTGGATGGATGGCTCTGGTTTTGGTAGTTGACTCAGCACCACAGTCTGAGAATTTAATTGCAAAGCTTTATCTGCATCATGTGGCAGCCTGCAAGTATCCCTTTTGTATTATCAATGTTGCTTCAGAAACTTGTTGTGCTTGTTCATTCGTCCTGAAAGGAATGCATGAGGCCTCTTTGAAACATAGATTGTCAAATCTTCACTTGAAATGTGAAGCAATTGCAAAAATGCTTAATGTGATGCCCAATTCAGTAGTTTTTTGTTCATTTTAATCCTTAATCCCATTTTGTCACTTTTTCAAGATTCTAAATAATTACATTGATTGATTTTATTTTATTTTTTTTTAGTCACTTGGAGGAGGCAAAACAAGCCATAAACATAACATGTATATATTATTATCACTTCATGAAGTTTATAATGTAACAAAGTCTGCTTCAGTCTCCTGTTTCTCCATCAGTCACACTCACTTCCCTGGCCCCCCTCCATTGCCATTCTCCATCTATCCACCAGATGCCCTCAGACTTCCCAACCTGTCCCAGTCCCCTCTGATGTCAGAACCAGCCACTCCCTCCTGGCCTGCATTATACCCTTTCTCGCTTTATCCATAACCTGACCTTCCCCGTCTATATGCACACCTACAGTATTTCCACTTTCCCTCATCAGCCATGCAGGATATAACCAGCTCATCTCCACTCATGCCTTTGCTTTCCAGCCAACTGAACCCTAACCCTAGCCCAGTATCCAGCACATTTATGTCCAATATAGTCCAATATTTACATTTAATTTCACTATGTTTTGTTCTCCGTAAGCTTTTGTAAAAATGTATGTATGTGTATTTCTGGCTGACTATGCAGTGCTCTCCAACCAGTATACTGGAAATTCCAGTTGTTGCTGACGATTACAGATTGGAAGTGTGAAATGAATCACATGCGGTACCTTCCACACCCCCGTCTTGCATTCGGCACATTTGCCTCTGTTGATTTGCTATATGTTGCTATCATGAGAAAAGTGCCACGTCTGATCAGCATGAGATAGGCTTCTGGGGTACAGTATGTGTCACCACGTCAGAGTCATGGCTCCGAACGGCAACCTCGCTGGTGACTAATCTGATTCCATCTGACAGCTTTCACATAATCTCCACATTGTCCCTAAATAGAAAAGAAGGATTTTGTAAAAGTGGAGACTGTGACTGAATCAAACGCGGTCTGGGCTGCTGTGCAGTGTGGAAGTAATGAATTGATGTTTTCTGAGAGTAACAGATATGATTAATGACAATGATTTGTATTCGTATGACTCAATTAATGTTCCAATTCCAAAGGAAATCAAATCAAAAGTTATTCTATTGCAAATGTGACGTACTCAAAAATCATACTGGTGTCATTTGGACGTTGGGGGAGGATCATTGTTTGTTGTTTTCTCTCAACGTGACTATGAATTCTCTGGCCTATTTAAGGCATGGACTTACTTCCATATGAATCAGTCTGTGCAACGATATGCTTGAGATGTGGAACCTGTTTCAAAGGAACAAGGGATGTATTGTTGTTCCTCCAGTCATCCGATCTACTGGCTGTGATAACATTGTACTTACCAAAGTAATCGGCAAGATCTTAAACTGCGACAACTTGGCAGTCAGATAGTTATAGAAGTTCTGAACAACCAAAGAATGTTGCCAATTTTGCAAATACTTTATTTAGAGGTTTAAATTAGAAATTTGGCGATTTCAGTAAATCAAATTGTAACAAGAAAGATGGTACATTTTGATGTTTTGCACATAAGCAGTCTGATTGTTCTTAACTTATCATTATCTACTAAATAGTCCTGGAGTGGACTTTAGGCACAGGACTGGATGTGTTTGTTGTTGCCCTGACCAAAGGACTTTTTTTTATTTAAAGTTAACCACGCCTTAGCTACTACTCCACAACTGAATCCAATATACTCTGCTTTAATAATATGCATCTTGAAAAAACACTTAACTTAAAAAAAGAAAAAAATAGTATTAAGTACTAATACCCATAGGCTTAGAGTCATAAAAAGGCAAATAACAATAAAAGGCCACAAATCATAATCCCAAACATCTCAAACCACTCCTGCAACAATATCCACTCAACTTCTTCAGCCATTGCTCTGGGTCACCAACGGCATGCAATATGATTATGAATCCAAGCTGACTAATATTGCATGAAGGAGCAAGCTACAAAGGGTAGAGAATGCTCAACCTCAGCCCACAATAAATTAGTATCTTTAAATGGAATATTTCATACATTTTCTATGAATTTGAA
Organism: Cyclopterus lumpus; assembly: GCF_009769545.1. Classification (NCBI taxonomy): domain Eukaryota; kingdom Metazoa; phylum Chordata; class Actinopteri; order Perciformes; family Cyclopteridae; genus Cyclopterus; species Cyclopterus lumpus. The sequence goes on along the minus strand of NC_046969.1, from coordinate 5,899,956 downwards.
ATGCCATTTTTCCTGTCACAGGGGTTTTGGCGACAGACTGGTCTTTGGCAACCCTCTTCTGAAGCGTGTCTTGCGGGAGGTCCGGTGATGTGCACCTTCTCCATTGGTGCTAAAGGTCTTCGTGAAGGGTCCCTTTGAGTCTCTGGAGTGGCCCTCTCTGAAGGCATCATTCAACACAGTTTTGCTGCTTGCACTTAACTAAGTTAAGGGAGTGTAGGAACTAAATTCCCTGCCGTTTCTTGCTGCTTCGTGATGACTTTTGCTGGCCGACAGATCAAATCCTTCCTTTATTCCCAATAAATTAGGTGGTTCTGGAGATCCAGGATTATACACCTGGATGTGTTTTGTCTTCCACCCCATGCAGGGGACAGAGAGGCCATGTTACATCTGCTTTGCCCAATTTTTGCGTCAGCATATGGTATTGAGCACAGAGCCCCAATAAGACCCTGTCCAAAAAACTCCCAGGCCATTCTAGTTCGGTGGGGTGCGAGTTCTCGCTGTAACGACACAGGACTGGTGAAAAGGGTGGGGTGGGTGTCGGTTATGTTGCACCTGTGTGAGTGAGACCAAAGTTTAAAATATTGTAACCCTCCATATAAGCACATGCTGATCCCTTGACCAAGGGTGCTTACTGATAAGGGTGTAGGATGGTAGGGCGTGTGCTGCCCTTTATACTTTGTATCCAGGAAAGCACATCCTGATGCGCGTTCATGATTTGAGGATAGTATTACCCATGTAGTCCAGTACAGGGCTATGCTCATAGAACTATAGTGTTCCAATAAGATAAATGTTGTGGTCCAAATGTTTTCTAAAGTTTGACTGAGCTGCATAAGCAGGACAATTGACGAGGACGAAGAGCAACCTGAGGAAAATTGAGAAAGCATGCAGACGGAGGAAAGGCCTGAGAGTTCCTTTACCGGGCATAAATAACACAGCAGACATCATCTTGCCGGGAGATTTACAGATCATCCCTTGTGATGACAACGACTGTCGCAGAATAATGATATAAGATAGGATATGATCAAAAGCTAGATAACACCCCTTACATTGTGTTGTTCATCATCCCTCATTAGCACCTCAACCTCGCACCACTTCAGTACATGCAGACTCATAACTTTACCAAGATGGTGCACAAAACAGAAGAAATTCTAATTGGGCAGTTTTATGAATGCTTTGCAACCACTCGGTCCATCTCTCATGCGCATGGCGGCATTGTGTTGCTATTTGAGAAGTCGAGGCATTGTGATCTGTGTCCTGGGAGTGCAGTTGTTGTTTAACCCATAATGTGTTTAGGTAATTCAATTTCAGTCTGCAAGCCCTTTATCTTTATCTGTCACTCTAATGAGGCTGCTTTTTTCCCCCGCGTCCCTCGGGTTGTATGAAATCATTTAAATCTATCAAATTATGCAACCCTACTGCACATGGAAAAGTAATGAAAACAAGACAGTGGGAAATTAATTTGAGTCTGCACAAGGAAACTCAAAATGGGAATAGCCTCGTTCAGCGAAAAGAAACATGACTGAGCCCTTTCGGAAATCCTTGAAATGTATGAACTGGATGTAAGTTTCCCCCAGGAGTGCTATAAAAGGATCACTTTGAATCGTTATATCACAGGTGCTTTAGTGGATCAGTGGTCATGTGAAGACTTCAGGGATGAACCTGGACTTTATAGCCCACTGTTCCCCAATTTGCATTCCCCCTTCAGTCTTTTTAAAATCATTATCATTTGATTAATAATTCGTGACCAGCATACATTCTGCATAGGTCTGTGAGGCAAGTGTTCTGATCTCCTCAAGCTCCATCACTTGGAGATCACTTTACTCTGTAAAGGATGGTAGCAGTAACACATATAAAACACCCACAACATTAAAAAAAGGTTAATAACTGAAAATAGTAGACTCTTTCATGGAATATACATAATTGCTATTTGGGATCTTGATGGGTTGGTGTTTATCAATTCATTATGAATTCAGTATCATTGTTAAGACATAAATATATTAGTTTACTGTCCACATGATGACCATATTGCATTCAACAACATTGTAACTACACTTTGAACATATTGAAGAATCAGTGGTAGAATAAGTATTCAGCTCTTAATTAAGTAAAATTAGCAATACCTATATAGTAAAATTATTATATTAAAAAATGTTACTTACTTGTGAATGCATGACCATGTATGCTGCATGTTGCTGGTTGCAGTTCAGCTCATTTAACTATGTTACATTCTGGTAGTTCAGTCTATACAGTAATGCATCATATGTTACATACTGGTCAAATATGTTGTATGTAAAACTTTGATATTCAAAATAACAACTAAAGTACAAAACATATGAGGAGTACCTCAACGAATACAGAATCCGAGCGAATGAACGTTACACCACTTTGAAACAAGGTCTTCAAGCATTAGGCTAAACACGGCTAATTGTCACTGCTGAGAACTGAATAATCGCTGAACACTTTGAGAGCAAATTATTAATCTGCAACAATAAAATACTACCATACTAGAAGTACTGATCAATAAATAAGTGATCAGTTGGACAGGTGTCAGAAAAGAACAGAAAGGTATATATCACTGTTGTTGCACTTCTTCCTTCCCCCTAAGACTTAAAGAGTCTCTACTGTCTCGCCTTTATTATTACTGTAAAACACTGTCATGACTAAAACTAAAGATCCCTTATGAGAAAAATAAGAATCTCCATTACCACTGTCAGTGTTATATTGATGATTGTATAAGTGTTGTTACTTCTTTGCTGTGGTGTCCCCCACAACTATTCTACTTCTTCAGCTATCTCATTCGTAAGCACGCTAACAGTTAAATACACAATACAGTCATGTTGATGCACTTTTGAAATGCTCACCAAATGTTATTTTTTGCTACGTCTCTTGCACTGAAATATATTTGGAATCAATTATTCGGTTTTATTAAAGCAGAGAGTATGAGGAAGGGCAGCAGAAATCTTCTTTTTTTTTAAATCGTGTCTTGAGCTGTAACTCTCCTGCTCTTAGGCCATACGTAATTTTACTTTATCTTAATTAAATCAATAATAGTATTCTTCATTAGGTTTAGGTTTAATTGCATGCTAATATATCCACTGGGATTTTTTCTTTTTTTGTCCTGTTTGTGTTTCTTTCTCTCATTTAGTCGACCTTGAGTTTGAAATCCCTGCGTGTCCTTCATTAATAATTAACAGCTGTGTGCTCTTCTCCAGAGATGTATGTCTGTTGCCATTGTGGGCATCCTCGCTCTCTCCTGCCTCTGCAGTGGTGCGAGTGCTGATAGTCTACAATTCTCAGCAAAGCAGTGAGGGAATTATCAGGACCTCTTGAACTTCAGGACTTGAATTTATTTCCCAAAAGGACTTCCTGCAGAATTTCTCAGGAAAGCCAGCAGATGCCACTCAAAATTAGGTCTACCTGAGAGACTCCACGGGGGGTAAGCTATCAAATATTCATGATTTTCTCATAACACTGGAAGAATATTCTAAAGGCAGTTTGCATTGTCATGAATATCCGCCTTTGGCTCAGGTTAGTTTGAATACAGTGTTATTAAATTACAATCATCTGTTATATGATTAAAATGAACATCAGTCCCCACTAATTAATTATTCTGAGCAAACAGAAGCTGTTGTTTGTCTGGCATACACTCAAGAGGGTGCCTCTGTGTTTGTTCTGGTATTTATAAAGTTACGAGGTCTGCGCAAATACAGACGGATCACTTTGCTTATCTCCAGGGACGAGTTATGAATTTTGACCAGTGTTGTGTTAGGTTTAGCGTTGGCCAGAGTTAAACATTATAAATACGAATATGCAGTCTCAAGTATGATCAAGGCCACCCTCAAAATGATTGTCACATTGAGGGAATTTAAAGTGCCATTCTCAATTGACTCACGTAGAGATGTCCATGTAATATTGTACGTAAACAGATGGTAAGGCTGAAACTATAATGTATGTCTTTATTGTCTACCAATCCAAGAGCAAACCAAAAGCAACAATCAACTGATCCTGTTTAGAACTATTGTCCTAGCTCTGCCCTCAGTGTACGCGTAGCACGGACAGACACAGAGGTGCACACTCACTCACAAACAAACGCACAAATAATGTGATCGCATGATTCTCAGGGCGGAAGTGAAATCACGGATACCATAACCAAGGGATGGATCAAAAGCACGATACGGATGATTGAATGCATTATCAAGGAAACTGGACTTAAAAAAATTAAAAAATTTAAGGCCCATTCAAAAAGGGATTACAGGGGGAGTACGGTAATTTCAGTATTCTTTCCAGACGGCATGATAACCATTGCAAAATTACAGGATGTGTTCTGCAATAGAGATCAACATTCGGCAGGACAGGCCAAAAGACAATACCAGTACCTGTAACAGACATTATGACTGCTCATTTGATGAGCTTTCTATTTTTTCCTCATCCAGTTGGTTACCAAATCTCAAATCCTGATGTTGTTCAAATGTTATGTTATAATGAATATGTCTATCAGCATAAACATTTTTTTACTTCTTAAGTAGAAGGACAGGCAGTTTTTCGCCATGTGGAAAAAAAAAATCAAAGGAAGAAGCTCCAGGCAGGATTTAAATTCTAGGATGTCCAGAGAATCCGGTGAAAACCCGTAGCAGCTGTATTTATTACTGAGGTGGGAGTGAAAAATCACCGCAAGACCGCAGATAATTTTACAAACCAATGAATCCAGTCTGAATGGGGTTTATTAGTCAAGAAGATCAGAAAGAACAAAGTGTATCCAGTGAAAGATATACATTAAGTCCCCATAAGATGGACAAGTAAAGAGAACATTGCAGCCCAACAGGACAGCGATGTGTATTGTGAGGAAACCGGTGGGCCACAGACCGGGTCAGGAACTCCGAAACAAATGGAAGATTGTTGGTTTTAATAAATAGAAAGGAAACACATAATTACACTATAATAACTTCATACAATACAAGAGGGGAGACAATCTAAAAGCAAATAGAACTAGCCAATGACACAATTACAACGAAACAGCGAAAGCCATGACTCCAAAGTGTCGGGATGGAGCTGCTCATTATCGGGATAAAGGACCCACAATGCACCAGGGGAGTTTCAGGACCCCCGGACAGTGGCCGCCCCACGCATAGAGAAGACATCAGGGTCTGTCTGTCAATCATCCGTCTACACAACTACACTCTCCTGGCTCGCTGCACGCTCGGCCCAATCTGGTTTTATTGACATTGCCCATAGTCTTCATCTTCTTGAGAGTGTGTTGAGGCTTTTTGTTCATGTGACTGCTCAAAACTGCTCCAAGAAGAAAAGTCACAGAATGAATTACGACTCTTTTATCTGTAAACACAATGCTGGCCTGTTGGCAAGAGGCTTATTTATTGTGCTGTTTTATACTTTAATATCGGGTTAGTTTTACACCCACAATAAAACACTTAAAAGCCCAGATTGCTTTGACGCATAGTTACAGAAAAATTTAAGATTTCATTAAGTGGCTGTTTGGGGCTGGATTTATATTCCTTCTTAGTAGAGCCGATCTTAAATGGATAAAAGTTCTTAGCTATAAGTGAAAAAATAAGATGTATCAAACGCCATCCTGCTGACTTTTATGAACAGCTGTCAAGTAATTTTCTATGGCCTCAAATCAATCTGTTCAATTAACCCAGTGAACATGTAAGTGAACCTTCATATTTTCAGTGACAATAAACATGTGACATTAAAAACTGTTTAATATATTTGACATATAAACATATAAATAATAGGAATGAATAATAGAAAATTGGCTCAAAATACAAAAACAAATACAAAACCAAATAAGAGCAGGAGGGACATTTTCCCATTGGTGGAGGGAAAATATGTCATTTGGAGAATTTTGTACCACACTGACAAGTATAGACAATGAAGATGCCTGAAAATGTGAATATATATAGCCTTTTATGGTGAATGTGGAAAGACCTCTAAACACTCCTCTGCGGTCTTCCCACCACCACCCCCACCCAATTTGTCCTCCCACCTTTCTGTAGATTAATTATTTCTTTGATCTCAACTCTGTGGTCCCTCCCTCACTTCCTTCCACTTCCACTACGTCAACTCCCGGTCTTATATAAAAACCCTTTCAGATGTGTGAAGGCTTAAACTCAGACCACGATGTAACCTGGACAGACCTGCCGAGGCACGTTTGTGGTCGCTGTATGAAATTTGATGAATAAGATCACCTGCCTGAGCAGCTGAATGAGCAGAGAGCTTTTAAAAGCTTATTAGACTCAGATGTTGATTCTTCGCAACACTTTCGCATTAATATTTCCTTCCAAAAGTTTAACCTGGTGATGGTGCTAGAGGGAAAGGTCAGTCATCGGGTCATTTTTTAGCAATTTCAGTTTGGACCAACACCAAATATTGTTGTAATTACTGTAACTTTATTGAAAAAATGTCACTCGACATTAGACAACTGATAAAAAAAATATATCTCAGAGGAGATGTTTGTTAAATAATACTTTGCTTTGAAAGCTTCTATTTTCTAATTCATTAAAATGTACTGTTGGCAGATATATGAGTTTGGGGATTAAAGGTCATTTTAAAAAACAGTTGAGCATGTTGTAATGTGTGAGAAAAAAAAAAAATCAATATTGTTATAAATATAATTCTCTAGTCTACTCAATGAACAGTACGGTTTGGAAGGCAAGTGGCTCAAAAGTGGCAGTGGACTGCAGCGGATTGGAGGTGTCGTGTAATTGTAAAAGATTGCAAAGCCTCCTCGTGGTGTCTGGAAGAGGAAAGCAATGCTATCAGTAACACACAAATCCACTTGTCTGTTGGAGCAACTTATGCCTGGAACACATCCAGTAAATCTGTTGAGTGTGTGAAAGTCTGCCCGCCCTCTTTCTTCCACCACAGGGTCGTGTTCACACTCTACACATTCACAAACGCACGTACCAAGAGCGCACACACAAACACACACACACACACACAGTAGCTCAAACTTTCCCATGCCTCTCGGTTAGGAGATTGTCTGGATCTTGCCTATTTCATGGATTAGTTACAGGAGGGGCTTTTAAAATGGTATCTGAGTGAACATTTTCGGATTGAACCTCTGTATAACCTTGCCGCTGCCACAGTGTCTGCCAGAGTAAGGCTCATCTTCTCCGTAATAAAGGCCGACACAAAGGAATATCCTCGCTCCTGCTGCGTACGCTGTGAATGCTGCACGTCCTCCTCTTTGTCCATCACAGAGTCTTTTGGCGGTATCATTATGAATGCACATTTCAGAAAAATTGTATTGTGGAAACATGAAAAAAAGGACAAAAAGAAATGCTGTGCATATGAATCACGGAGAGGATTAGATTACTAGAACGTTTTGAAATGGAACAAATGAATCAAACAATTCTGAAAAGTAAAACTGATAATGGGCATAAAATGAGAAAAAAGGAGGAAAAAGAAGAGATAGAAAATGTTGCAGATGAAGTGATCCTACTGTTATGACTCAGGGTGTTGTAAGAAGACGATGAGCATCAATACTGTTCACCTCCCTGCCTGAGGGGGGTGCTGTTATATTGTTTTCTGTGTTTTTCTCTGTTTCCTTGCAGGTGATTGGACGGAGGTATTTAAGAGGGAACCTTTGGAGGCCTGCGCTCTCTCCAGCTTCCAACCAGGCCAAGCTACACTTCACTGATTCTTGGGTGGCAGGGTTCTGGAGCATTCTGGGTAGTCGTAGGGGTGAGAAGCCCTTTTTGTTTAACCTTGTTTTCTCCTGTTTACTGGTAGGGAGGTAGGGAAGATTCCTGTACTTTCTTTTGTTTCTTTGTGCGGGCTAGGGAAGTGAGGTTACATTCAAAGATGTTTTTGTTTGTTGTTTTAGGCTCACCCTGATAATTGTTTGCTACCAATTTCCAAATAAATACAAATTGTGGACCGTATCACCGCAGCATTGGTCCTTATTTGGGAGGCAGGGAGAAGGCGAGACCTGTCGTTATGCTGCCCTCAGGTTTCCCAGAGACTGGGCGTAACACCTATTGCAGTTTTTCAAGTTGTGTCCAAGTTCCCAGGTTTCAAACACTAGATATACACTAAAGACCCTCAACAAAGGTGGCTAGCTAAAGGGTGATCAAGCCTTAGCTTGTGTCCCATGCCCGATTAAGATTTCCCACGGGACTATGCAAGGCAGGGGTGTCCTCTTCCCTGAGCCAGCCCTACAGCTGACCGCATACCTCATATGCCCTCCTCAAGTTGGAGGGGGGGGAGGGCATATATATATATATATATATATATATATATATATATATATATATATATATATATATATATATATATATATATATATATATGTAAGTGGTTTGTGCTACATATACATATATATGTGTGTGTATATATATTAAGGTTTAACAATATTTAATGGCAAAGATTAATACTCATATAGCGTTCACAATCGTGGGGCCAGAAAGGAGAAACTCTCCATAGACTGACTGCAGCTCCCAAGGAGCAACAGACCGGGGCTGTCTCGAGTCCCCAGTCCAGTAGAACCATGTTCCCCAGCACAAATGCTCGGTCGTTAGTATAGTCATGCAAATGATTTCACACCTAAGGGTTAGTTCTATTGGTCAGTTCAAAGGATGCAGCCGTTCTGTTCGCTAAGCTAATTAGGTGGGCTAATTAGGTGGGGTCAAAGTGCACACATCCGGTCAGGGACCGGAAGTTCCCCGTCAGAATAAAACCTACTATCCTGCCTTCAGAATAAAAGCAACATATCAGGTTTCAATCAGCATCCATTTTAACTATTGTCTAAACAATAAAACATTCATTCTCATGCATCATACAGTTAATCATTACATTTGTCATTAACAAACAGAATAATAAAACAGTGATCCTCTCATGTTTCATAATACATTCCTGCAGAATATTCCTCATAATATCCCAAATTAATGATCATAACTTTCTTTATGTATTAATTTAAATACATAAACTTTCTTATCTACATGTGCAAGTATATATAAAATCCACTACAACTCAACAGTCCCTCCTTTTATACTATTCCATAGTATAAACAACTTTGTAATGGATTTTATTTCACCGCACTGTAAACATCACTGTAGTACAGTCTTTATTATCAATACCTGTGGAAGAAAAAACAATATCACTCCCTCCTTTTCACCCTGCTCTGCAACGTAACTAAAGTCTAGGAGTGTTGTGATCAGATCTATGTGTCTATCTGTGCATATGTCTATGTGCATCTTCTTTCTCTGCATCTCCTCCATGGTCTCCTCTCGCTGCATTCCTCCAATCCTCGATTTCCTCGGGTAAAAGGAAAAACAGCAGGTTCAAACACTATATTTATTTTATTATCATCATACTTCTGTGTTTTGTTATAATTTGAATCAATGTATTAACGGTGCACGATACTCCTCTGTGGGCAGCTCATCTGTTGGTGAGGTGCAACACAGCAAGCAGTCAGGTACACGGTGAAGGTCGACGATGGAGAGACAAGTGTAGCTGTGGAAGAGAATTAAAACACACAGAGCGGCTTTCTGCGCCGGCTCTAACTAAAGTTGGATATCTGAAATATATTTGGAAATAATTTTTCATATTTCCCAAACCAATTCTCCAACATGTCTGAGAAGTAGTCATTCTATTTCTATGTTTTCTTTTAATCTTCTCAAAGACACATCTCAAAATCTCAAAAATGATTTCTTAAGGAACTAAATTATCTAGGTTCAGACTAGCAAACTCGATCTCGAACTCCGTGTGAGGAACAGCTTCTCACCCGTGGGAGGAATCAGCTATTAAATGCGCTTCTGTTGTCCAACGGAGTCTTAATTACTCGTCCAATCCCATCCATCTTAAATTATTTATCTCTTAATTTATTTATCTCTGCGGATTATATTAAATGTAATTGATCCACTCTACATTCTTTTAACTTTCAAATCCTGCTAGGATCTGATTGCTTGCTGGTATTCGTCCGGCTCTCCTCTCTTGCTCGAACATCTACTGAAAGAGAAAATGAAATCTCTCATTTCTTGTCAAAAATAGGTAGAAATGTGTGAAAGTGTTTGGTTGCTAAATGTGTGCCATGGTCAGACCCTATTCTCCTTGGAACTTCATATCTCGGGATGAGTTCCTTCTTCGTACATTTTAAGGCTGTCTTTAAGTCTTCTTTCTTGCAGGGGATCGCTTCCACCCATCGGGTGTATCTGTCGATCATCACGAGTAGGTATCTGAATCCTCTCTTCCTGTTTTCTGCACCCATATCGATGTAGTCTATGCATATTTCTTTGAATGGAGCATCTGGCACTGGGAACTCTCCTTGGGGACATCTGTATGGTCTCTTCATACTGAAGTTTTTGCAGGTGGGACATTCATGGTGGTAGAGTTTCACCATCTCAGTCATATAGGGATGCCAACAGAGGATGGAGACTTCCTCCTCTGTTCTTTTTGGATTCACGTGAGAGGGACCATGTGCCTGTCTGATGAGTCCTTGACACATCCTTGCAGGTGTCACTATGCGTCCATCATGTGATCTCCAGAGTCCTTTCTTTTGGACGGCTCCATTGTGTGCCCACTGATTCTGCTCTGCTCTGCTTCTTTCTGCATGAGCTTGATGTCTTCTATTCCGTGTTTTGGGAGTTCCGGTGCGGCTATGTCTGTCATTTGTTTCACATAGCCTGCTGCCTTCTTTGCTGCGAGGTCAGCGGCTTCGTTACCTTTTGCCACTTTTGTCTTTGTGGTCTGGTGTCCTTTACACTTCATCACTGCTACGTGTCGTGGTAGCAGGATGGCTCTCAGTAATTGCTTGACTTTTGTGCTTTACTGGTGTGTTTGCTGTAGTCAAGAATCCTCTTCTCAACCACTGGGGGCCGTCGTCATGTAGGGCTCCGTGTGCATAGGCTGAATCGTTGTAGCTGTTGACCGATTTCCGTTCTGGTTAGTCGAGTGCTTTTGTTAATGCCACTACTTCTGCTAGCTGTGCAGATGCTGGCTGTGTGATGATTTCCACAGAAATGGTTTAATGTCTTTTCTCTTGTTGCTGCACGACTGAGTATGCGGCAATATTTCCATCTTCACATTAAGTCCTTCGGCCATGTCGTTTGGCTCGTATGAGACTGTGATATGTAACTGTTTTGAAATCTTATCTTGTCTTACTGCTGTCATCGAGAATGCACTTGAGGTCAAATAGGCAATAACTCCATGTTCTGTGTTGACCTTGAGCTCGTGACACATCACAACATGAGCAGTTTTCTCAATTGCTCTTTTCAGGGCTGCCAAGTGTCTTGTGCAACCTGTTTTGACCTTTTTCGATGTGGTCTAATTTCGAGCTGTAGTACATCAGGTCTCTTTCCTCCCTCCTTTTTCTGAAACAAAACAGCGGACACCATCCCGCTTGATTCAGAAACATCAAGGTGAAAGGGCCTGTTGTAGTCAGGTGTAGACAGCTTTGAGGCTTGGCCAACTTCTTGTTTGGTCTTTGCGAATGCCTCTCCTGCATCATTTGTCCATGTGAGCAGGGCTTTCATGTTTCGGCTTCCTGTTTCAGTTTGCATGTCTCTGAGTGGCTGTGTGAGAGACGTGAAGTCAGGAACGTAGTGTCGACTGTAGCCTGTTAGGCCCAGGAATGACAGCATCTCTTGTACTGTCTTTGGTTTAGCTGCACTCAAAATGGCCGACCTCTGTCTCGCAGACAGAGCGCACGAGTCTCCTGAGATCAGTTGTCCCAGGAATGACACTGCATTTTTGCAATCTGAGTCTTTGAGCGCTTCACCTCATAACCTTCTTTGGATAACAGCGTTAGAAGGTCTTTCGTCACTCTAAGACAAATTGCTGCAGTTGGTGCAGCTAACAGCAAATCATCCATGTACTGTACAAGTACTGTGTCTTCCGGTAATATGAAGTCTTTGAGGTCTTGCTTCAGGGCTTCATTAAACAAACCCGGGCTATCTCTGTAGCCTTGTAGCATTACGGGTTTGGCACTTGAATGTTCTGTGCAATTGTGGCTTGGTTGATGGTTCTTAGGTCATGAACCATTCTCCAGCCTCTGTTACCGGATTTTGGGACTGGTAATATCGGTGTATTCCAGTTGGACTCTGCGTCGATAAGTACGCCTGCTTCATACAATTGAATTGTCTCTCGAATGCCATCTCTCTGTTCTTGTTGCAGCGGATATTGATAACGCCAGACAGTGTCTTGATCTGGTTTCAAAGTCATTCCCACGTTACGTTGAGTGGTGTGGCCAACATCATAGTCTCTTCTTGACCATATTTGTGGTGGCACTTCTTCCAACATTTCATCAGTGGAGGGATGATTTGAGTGTTCCCTTCCATGATTTCTGTCACGGTCAAGTTGTTGGAGTTGTCCCTTGGAATACGAGTGTTGATGTATTTTCGAATAGTCACCATCGGAGGTGTGGGACAGATATGGGGATTTGTTAGGAATCCACCTCTCTTTTGAGTTTTTCTCCATCACGGGGCCAATATTTCTTGCTTCATGACCTGCTCTGATCAGTAGTGTGATGTGAGGGGCAGAGTCAGGTCGCAGTGCATACCAGTCTCGTTGGTCTGCAGACAGTAAACATTCAGCTGCAACGGTAGGGATCTTCTGGCATGACATATGGATGTTGTGTCATAATCCATGGCTTAAAGTCTTTGATTAGACTAGGGGATTCTGGGATTTCTGGTTGCAGTTCAGACCAGTATAGTATTGTTTTGTGTGGTGTTGCCGAGTATCCCACTACTGACAGTGTTTGAGTGGAGAGTGGTGGTACTGCATGATGCAATTTGGCAATGCATGACACTGAGGCACCAGTATCCACCATCAAATCTTTCTCCTCTCCATCTATGGCACAGGTGATGACAGGTTCTTGCCCAATTGGAACCATTATTCACTGCGCCGGGCCCTCTGGGCCTCTTCATAGAAGATCCACATAATCTGCACTATTCTTGCAGGCATCTGGTTCTGGTTTGGAATGTGTCGTCCAAATCCTCCTCTTTGTGGGCTTCCTCTGCCTCTAGATGCATCAGGGCGACTGTAACATTCCTCAGCCCTGTGCCCAAGTCTGTCACAGATACGACAAGGTTCTAGCCACCTGTCTCTTCTGGATCCTCTGGACTTGTCTCTGTCTTCTCTCCTCTTCTTTATATTGGTCCAGGGCTTTGCCCATTGCTTCCTGGATCTGGACGACGAGGTTGCTAACAGCAGCCATCTGCTTTTGCGCTTGTGGGCCGTGCTTAGCAGCCTCTGTGTCCTCTTTTGCTATCTGTAGTGTAGCTTCAGGAGTCTCATTGACAGCTTATCTTTGGTTGCCTTTTCTTCTTTTTCATCCTTGTGGTGCTGAGTGATGTGGTGTGTGATGAGTTTCTTCCACACTACACTTTCTATGCCCACCGTATGTTGCTCACAACTCAACTTCGCAGAGAGACCTGCTATCACAGCAGCCTTCCACATGTTCAGGTATGTCAGGTTCCTGTCATGTCTGGTGCCTGTAGCTGATTCCCAGGTGTCAGCTGCTTTCTTCAGGTACACCATGGCTTCTTAATTTGGCTTTAATTTGATGCTGGCTAGGTTGGCCATGTCGGGAGTATCTCTGGGATTATATGGCTTGTATTGAGGTGTGCCATTGCTCAATGTCATGATAGGTGCCTGAATCTGGCATTTTCCTCTTCTTCTTCACAGCACACTGGGCCTGTTGCTGCCACTGACATCTGACTGTGTCGTGGTGGAGGCTTGTAGCTTATGCCTTCCTTTGCCCTCCTTGGGAGGTGTTGTCGTGATCCCTGGAGGCTGTCTCCTCCTCTGCTGTCTTGGAGGGTGTCTCCTCCTCTGTGCAAGTTGCAAGGCAGAGTTAATTGACCGGAAAATTCAAGCAGGGCTCCTCTTCTTGTGAGATGGGGGGTGGAGGGGACCGGGGCCATGATTTGGCTCCTCTTCTCGCTGAGGTATCGCAGTTGGCCATGCGATTAGTATGGAGGCTCAGAGCTGGAGGTGGGGTGCCACCAGGGCGCAGTCCATATGCGTCCATCGCCTGTTGTTCGGTTAGGGATGGCGTTAATGAGCGAGGGAGTGGTATCTGGGTGGGACCTATCTCCTATTTGTATCTATTGGGACGCTCTGAATTGGGGAGGTCGTGACTTGGCGCCTCTCCCGGGCTTCCTCTGAGCCATTCTTACTGGTAATGTGATGAACTGACGTTGTCTCTACCCTGTTCTGACAGCTCTGCTTACAGTGCACCTTCCTCCTCTGCCTTTCTTTCCCTCTCTTTCTTCCACCATAATTCTCTTCTCATTAGGTCCCTGTCTTCCTCCTCTCTTTGCTGACTTTGTCTAGCATCCCCTTCTCTGCCCTTTTGTGGGCTGTGGGTGTACGGGGGAGGGTATTGACATATTATGGGATAGATGGAAGGGGAGGGAACTGGGGCTGATGGCAGAAATACAGGGGCTGTCTCTGTTGACGGCTCTTTATTCCTGTTTGTTTCTTCTTTGGGGTCTTTCGGGGGTGTTGCTTCTTCCAGTGAGGCCTGGTACCTCCGGGCAGTGTTGTCTTCATTCACTGCTATGCCATGTCGTGGCAGTCTTGCCTGCACAATGGCTTCATTGGTTCTGGTGACTTCTGCTGATCGGGTCGTGAAACAATTTTCCTTTTCTGCTCCTCTTTTGCTGCACTGTCTCTCAGCTTGAGCACTTTCATCAGCTGTAACTTCTGGTCTTCTGTGGGCCCCTCCGGGGTTGTTACGTTAAGTAAACCCTCGGCATGCCATTGCTGAACATATTTCCTCAGCTTCTTATTCAGTCTTTTGGCTTGGACTATCAGCTTCATAGCAGCATAGAGGATGTCTTCAATCCAAGCGACCGGAGTCTTGATTGAAGTTGGCTCGACATTTTCCGAGAATCAGGTACTGACTGGCTTTATATAAGGAAATGTAAATGTAAAAGGAAAAATAAAAAATGTCAGATTAAAATGTATCCAAAAAATTAAAAACACAGTGTCTAACGTGCAAGTGTGATGCGATTGGGAAAAATATTTAAGTTAGGAAGGGAATAAAGTTGTACACTGCAATAGGACAATTGTATAGATTAGACAAAAAATGGGAAAAATGTGTTACAATCCACACAGCCAAGCACAAAGCAAATGATACAGCCTTCAGCTGTCAAAAATGGGAAAAACTTGTTATTTTATGCTAATGAATCACCATGGCCCAATCAGTGTAAGTGGGACTCTGTTCAACACTTTATACAGGCTTCTCCTGTGTACTTTTAATAAGCAAATTATTTAACAGGGGCCCATTGGTATAAACGGAACTCTGTTCTACTCTTATACAGGCTTCTCCTGCGTTTCAACCAAATCAATGGGAAAAAACGTTATTTTAAGCAAATGTTTAACAATTACTTTTAAACAAAACCGCCAAACATGAACAAGCAAATAGTATGATCACAAAAACCGCCAATTATGAAAAAAGCAAACGATAAAACAATTACTCTTAATCAAAAAATCGTCAATAATGAAAAAACAAATGGCATGAGAACCAAAACCGCCAATTATGAGAAAAGTAAACG